>NC_043011.1:53116029-53148529 GCF_006345805.1 Octopus sinensis
ACCGTTAGACAAAAGAGACCAATAGAATAAGCATTGGACTTAAAAATAAGTCCTGGGGTTAATTTCTCAGATAGCATCCGTCAAGGCAGTGTCCTAGCATGGCTGCAGTCCAATGGGTAGAACAAATGAAATATAAAAGATATGATACATACATGCATACATACATACATACAAGTTTACATGTGTAATTATTGTGGCACTGGGGTATGTAACACTACCTAAATACCAATCTTCAGGAATTAGGCTTCTCAAAACCAGAAAGGAGAAAGCCGATTTGAAGACTACAGATCCAGTCCATCACTGGAACTGTAAAAATCTGTAAAACTTTCCAGAAGTTTATCATTTAAGTATATACGAGCATGTCTAGACATGCAACTATATGCATGAGAATACATACATAAAACAAAACATACATACATACATACATACATACATACATACATACATACATACATACATACATATGTACATATATACAAAAATACCCTGTTGATGTTGAAATTCCAATGAATCTAGGTTAGAAACCAGCTGTTTCTCTATTGGCAATAAATCTTGGAATTAAACTGAATAATGACATACATGCATACATACACACATAATACACACACACATACATTCATACATACACATATGCATACTCTCATACACATACACATACATACATACATACATATGCATACATACTTACAATAATGTCCAGGGATTTTTTTTTTACGTTAGACAGTGGACTGGTGGAGTCGTAAAAGTGTCAGACAGAATACCTTGTGATATTTATTGCAGCTTTTTGTCCTGCGATCAAATCCTGTCATGACCTACTCAGGTGGTGGACTTAACCCATTGCTTGTTTTAACACTACTTCTTGGCTCTTGGATGCCTTAAGAGAAGTCCACTCACACTTGTGTAAACATTTGTGCCAGGTCACTAGTTTGAGTTATCTCCGTCCTCCCCTCTGCCTCAGAGACTCTGTAAAGGGCTATGGACACTGGCCTTCACTTCCAACTAAGATTAAATAAAACCGATTTTAAAAACCCTACTATGTCTTGATTGTTTACTTAGTCTATACACACATGTAACTAAATACCACTTGGTTCTTTAACCCTTTTAGCCATCTGTTTCTTTAATATAATGAACAGTACCACATAGTTTGAAGTGGGGTACTTTATATAATAACCTCCAGAATGATGATGATAAAGTTTAACACAGGCAGGAACCAGGAGGGGAAGGAAGTATAAAATGAGTATTGGTAAAGTGCATGAGGTACAGGCAGATCTGATGTGATCCCTTTTCCATTCACAATAGAGTTAATAGCTTCCTGAACATGTTCCAACCCATTCTTACACTGGCTGCTATGTTTTCAGGCCAACCAACCCCTCACTGCTACTTAGAGCTCCCCTTGGTAACAGAAACTGTTAACCACTCCTATAGAGTTTCTAGGACATTTGACACAGTTTTGCATGAATGCTTATTGTTTTTGTGCACTGGCTGTATGAAAAGTATACATTTCTATTCGTCTATCCTATCATGTGAAGATACCTGGGTTAGTGGTCAGGATATTTGGCTCACAGTTGTATGGTTGTGAGTTCGATTCCCAGCAACGCGTTGTGTCCTTGAGCAAGACACTTTATTTCACATTACTCCAGTCCACTCAACTGACAAAAATGAGTGAGTTGTACCTGTATTTCAAAGGGCCTACCATATCACATTCTCTGTCATGCTGAATCTTCTTGAGAACTATGGTGAAGGTACACTTGTCTGTGGTGTACTCAGCCACTTCCACATTAATTTCACAAGCATGCTGTTTCGTTGATCGGATCAGCTGGAATACTTGGAGTGCTGCATCCTGATCTCACTACACTCTTTCTCTCTGTTATATTCACTAGATAAACCATATAGAATTTACATTGTTGTTGTTGTTGTGACCTCCTTTGGTCATGAATGACCATGGGATTGCACCTAGAAAGTTACCCTCCGAGGCACAAGTCTGGGCAAGGTTGTTTATGGAAGACCAACAGTCGCCCATGCATACCAGCCTCCATTCTCCATGCCACCGATGTTATCCAAGGGAAAGGCAAAGGCTGATACAGCTTGGCACCAGTGTCGCCACAGCTCATTTATTAACATGCAAGTGGCTGAGCACTTCACAGACACATGTACTCTTAATGTAGTTCTTGGGGAGATTCAGCGTGACACAGACTGTGACAAGGCTAGCCCTTTGAAATACAGGTACAGCAGAAACAGGAAGAGAGAGAGAAAGCTGTGGTGAAAGAGTAAAGCAGGGTTCACCATCACCCCTGCCGGAGCCTTGTGGGGCTTTAGGTGTTTTCACTCAATAAATACTCACAACGCCCAGTCTGGGAATTGAAACCGCAATCCTATGCCCACGAGTCCGCTGCCCTAATCACTGGGCCATTGCGCCTCCACAGAATTTATATTAATACTATTATAAAAGGTGGGCAAGCTGGCAGAATCATTAAAACACTGGACTAAATGCTTAGCAGAATATATCATTTGTCTTTATGTTCTGAATTGAAATTCTGCTGAGGTCAGCTTTGCTTTTTATCCTATTAACCCTTTAGCATTCAGATTCTTCTGTCAAATGTATTACTTATTTATTCACACTGTTTTAAATTAATCCTGCATCATCTCATAGCTTTGAAATTTCAGTTTTACCTGTTGTTATGTTCTGGGTTAAAATTCTGCTGAGGTAAACTTTGTCTTTCGTTCTTTCAGGGTTGATAAATTAAGTACCAGTTGAGCACCGGGGTCGATGTAATTAACTATCTGCCTTACCCCCAAATTTCAGGCTTTGTGCCTATAATAGAAACGATTGTTATTATTAGTAGTAGTATTACTATTATTATTATTATTATTATTTCTATTATTGAAAACAAGTGGATGTATTCCACTGAAATTAGGTAAATAAATCCTTCGAACAGACGGTCGGTAGCGACACCTGCTGGGTCTGACTACTCTGCATTGATAAAGGGCAACTACCCTGAAACATGTCTGCAGATGTCTGACCAGCAAGGGGAAGTGGCTGACCTCCCCTGTTCGAAGGTTATAATGGACGCAGGTTCGTGTGTCATATAGCTAGCTTGAGGCGATGGCCTCTTGGAGCTAATCAACGGCAGCTTTAGTCTTATATTTATAGACTACCATATTAGCTTGGCGATAACTATTAATATCCAGTAACGCTGCCGTAATCTCCTTTAGAGAGACTTAGAAATTTTAATATTTCTATTATTACTATTATTATCATTATTAAAAGGCAGCAAGCTGGATGAGTCGTTACTGTGCCGGGCAAAATGCTCAGCAGCATTTCGTTCATCTCTACGTTCTGAGTTCAGGTGTTGCCAGGATCAACTTTACTTTTCATCCTTTCAGGATGGATAAAATAAGTACCAGTTGTGCACTGGGGTTGATGTAATTGACTTTTATCCCCTTGCCATCTCCCCACTGAAATTGCTGCTGCTGCTGATTATTATTATTATTATTATTATTATTATTATTATTATTATTATTATTATTATTATCATTGTTGTTGTTGTTGTTGTTGTTGTTGTTATTATTACTATTACTATTATTATTATTATTATTATTATTATTATTATTATTATTATTATTACTATTACTATTACTATTATTATTATTATTATTATTATTATTATTATTATTATTATTTGCTTGCCTGCTATTCAATATGATATTTAGTGGTGTTTTATGGGATGAGACCTAAAATCTTCTCAGAATAAAATACCCGGGTATCACATATTATTTAGCATTTCCAGTTGTTCGTGCATCCAATTTTTATATATAGACTCAGTAGTAGACCTGATGCTGTATATAAGAAACTATCCTATGGAATAAAACTGCATGAAAATATCCACATTTGATTTGAAATCATGATCTATGATTTTGCTGTATGATAGCTGGTTGACCACTTCACTTCACTTCTACATCAAGACAGATGAAACTAGTTGTTTTGACTCTTATTCCAGCTGCTGAAAGCTCCTTAATTAAGCCACAATGATTAATTTTATAGCAGAACTAAATAACGCTAAATGCATGTTCAAATTTGGTCTGAATTTCTGAAATGAGTAATTGCCATTATTATACACTGACATTTTCAGACTGTTGTCCTCATCTTGGTTGCTATAGTCACAACATTTCAGCTGTTGTACACACAGGCATTATACAGGTGCTTCTCACACTTGGAGTACACACACACACAAGATTTATATGTGAGTCTATATATATATATATATATATATATATATATCATCATCATCATTTAGCGTCCGCTTTCCATGCTAGCATGGGTTGCATGGTTCGACCGGGTCTAGGAAACCAGAAGGCTGCATCAGGCCCAGTCTGATCTGGTAGTGTTTCTACGGCTGGATGCCCTTCCTAACGCCAACCACTCCGTGAGTGTAGTGGGCGCTTTTTACGTGCCACTCGCACAGGTGCCAGACGGAGCTGGCAAACGGCCACGGACGGATGGTGCTTTTTACGTGCCACCGGCACGGGGGCCAGGTGAAGCTGGCAATGGCCACGATTGGATGGTGCTTTTTTATATATATATATATATATATATATATATATATATATTCTTTTATTCCTTTACTTGTTTCAGTCATTTGACAGCAGCCATGCTGGAGCACCACCTCTAGTCGAACAAATCGACCCAAGGACTTATTCTTTGTAAGCCTAGAACTTATTCTATTGGTCTCTTTTGCCAAACTGCTAAGTTACAGGGACGTAAATACACTAGTATCAGTTCTCAAGCGATGGTGGTGGGGACAAATACAGACATACAAACATATACATATATATAAGACAGGCTTCTTTCACTTTCCATCTACCAAATCCACTCACAAAGCTTCAGTCAGCCCAAGGCTATAGTAGAAGACACTTGCCCAAGGTGCCATGCAGTCAGACTGAACCCAGAACTATGTGGTTGGGAAGCAAGTTTCTGAACACACTGTCACGCTTGCATCAATATTATATATATATATATATATCATCATCATCATCATCATCGTTTAGCGTCCGTTTTCCATGCTAGCATGGGTTGGATGGTTCTACTGGGGTCTGTGAAGCCAGAAGGCTTCATCAGGCCCAGTCAAATCTGGCAGTGTTTCTACGGCTGGATGCCCTCCTAACGCCAACCACTCCGTGAGTGTAGTGGGTGCTTTTTACGTGCCACCCGCACAGGTGCCAGACAGAGCTGGCAAACGGCCACGAACGGATGGTGCTTTTTATGTGCTACCGGCACGAGGGCCAGGCGAGGCTGGCAATGGACACGAAACGGGCGGTATATATATATATGTATATGTATATATGTGTGTGTGTGTGTTTGTGTACATGTGTGTATATATATATATATATAAATTAGCACGGAGCATAAGGATGTGGGAAAAGCATCAAACTGTTTAGTAATAAGACCTAAAGTCCTAATTCAACTGCTGGAAGGACTTTAGTTCTTGTTTCTAAAAAGGTCGATGCTTTTCCTGCATCTTTATGCTCTGTGCTAATCTTAAAACTTTATAGCTGTATAATGCTATTAAATCTCTGAACCACCTATGTTACTGCTGTTAATATTATCCATTAAAAATATTCACCCCCAGATAATATTAACATTAATAACATCTTACTTCGAATGTAAACGTTCGAATGTTTTGCTCATATATCATCATCATCATCATCATCGTTTAGCGTCCGCTTTCCATGCTAGCATGGGTTGGACGGTTCAACTGGGGTCTGGGAAGCCAGAAGGCTGCACCAGGCCCAGTCTGATCTGGCAATGTTTCTACGGCTGGATGTCCTTCCTAACGCCAACCACTCCGTGAGTGTAGTGGGTGCTTTTTACGTGCCAGACGAGTCTGGCAAA
The DNA here is from genome assembly GCF_006345805.1 of Octopus sinensis. Lineage (NCBI taxonomy): Eukaryota > Metazoa > Mollusca > Cephalopoda > Octopoda > Octopodidae > Octopus > Octopus sinensis. The sequence continues at coordinate 53,121,920 of NC_043011.1, forward strand.
CAGCCACAATCGGATGGTGCTTTTTATGTGCCACCGGCACAGGGGCCAGGCAAGGCTGGCAACGGCCACGAACGGATGGTGCTTTTTACGTGCCACCGGCACGAGGCCAGCCGGGGCGGCGCTGGCAACGGCCACGTTCGGATGGTTCTCTTACGTGCCACCAGCACTGGTATCTCAGCTGCAATTTCCATTGATCGATTTTATATATATATGTATATATATATAAATGTGTGTGTGTGTATGTATATGTGTGTGTGTGTGTGCATAGATATAAAAGATATATGCATGTATAAATGTATATATGCATATACATATGAGAAGCATCTGTAGAAAAACAAAAAACCTAGAAACCTTATATATACACACACACACACACACACACACACACAAATGCACATATGCACAGATATACATACTATGGGCTTCTTTCAGTTTCTATCAACCAAATCCACTCAAAAGGCTTTGGTTGATCCAACGCTGCTCCACACAGTGAGATTGAACTTGAGATCACATGGTTCAAAAGCAAGCTTCTTAAGCATACAGCCATGCCTGTGCCTATACACACACACACACACACACACACACACAACACTCACACACACACACAACACTCACACACACACACAACACACACACACACACATAAATACAGGGATATCTCAGCTTAAGTTGTTTCGACTTAAGTCATTCTCAAAGATACGTCAGTTTTCAAAGATAATATATGGTAAAATAGAAAGTTAAGTTGCTTTACTCAACTTTATGTCGGTCCACCAATAATATTGGAATCGTAAAAACACTAAGAAACATTAGAAGCACATAAAATCATGTTACAAGAAATAAGAATAAAACATATAAAATCATATTAAAATACAGTAAATGCTAAAATACCCACCATAAAGTAATTAGTCTAGTTCACTAAGCATGAAATCAGCTGTGTTGTCTTATTTATCTGTCTTTCGGAGCTCATATTGCACTGGTAGTTCCAATATCTACCATTAGGCATTGTAGTCATTCCCGCAATTGTTTTTAATTTAGTTTTGTTTACATCTGTTTATCGTTTAGATTCTCTCATTTATATTCATTTGTAACTTTAAAGTCCTGGTGAAAGTGCTAAGCGCCAAGCTAAGTTGGCGATGATAAAATGTCATGATAAAGGTGAAAAAGTTGTAATGATTGCATGATCTTTTGGGGTGGGTTGGACAACTGTATTGACGATTGTATATATAAGGACAAGATTTTAGCACATATCACATCTGAAGCCCCAGGGATGAAGAACATTGTCATCAACAAGAGGCGAAATCTTTGAAGAAATGGAAAGTCTGGCATACTAACGTTTCTGCCATCTTATTTCTCTACTGCCCACAAGGGGCTACACACAGAGGGGACAAACAAGGACAGACAAAAGGATTAAGTCGATTATACCGACCCCAGTGCGTAACTGGTACTTATTTAATTGACCCCGGAAGGATGAAAGGCAAAGTTGACCTCGGCGGAATTTGAACTCAGAACGTAAAGAAAGACGAAATACTGCTTAGCATTTCGCCCGGCGTGCTAACGTTTCTGCCATCTTGCCACCTTAATGCTTTCCCAATATTATGAGGGCTTGTCATGAAGCTTTTGCTCCTGTATTGAAATCCTTGACAAAAAAAAAGATGACAGTTCAAAGCACTTTTGACCAGCTTTTTAAATGCATCGAATGACAATGAGAATTGCCAGAATCAGCCGAAGATGTTGACATCAACGATCCTCGGCCATTTACATCTACATTGTAAACACCACCAAATTTTATGTATTGGTAAATTTAAAATACTTCATTTTTGTCTTTACTTTATTACAAAATAATAATTAGTTTGTAAGCTTAAAATAGGTTTTTTATTAACTGTGTCTTATTGAAAATGCACTCGTAAATAAAGTACACTACTGGGGAATGGCTATTAGCGATGTAAACACCACCAAATTGTACGTATTGGAATATTTAAAATACTTTAGTTTTTTTGTTTTTTTTTACTCTATTACAAAATAATAAATACATATATTTGTAAATTTACAATAGGTTTTTATTAAACATGTCTTATTGAAAATGTATTCATAAAGTACAGCACTGGGAAATGGCTATTAGCAGTTTAGGTTAGGCTAGGTCAGGCTTAACCTAGCCTATAGACTAGCAATTCGACTTAAGTCTCTTGGAACAAATTAACGACTTATGGTGAGGTATGCCATTATATATTGGGTTGTCCGGAAAGTTCGTGACAATTTATAGTAACTTACCTTTCGACTTATTTTAGAACATGGTTGAGTCCATAAAATAGGATTTTACTACACCTCCATTCAGAGCACAGTTTAAGCTATCTTTTCGTGGAAGAAGGTTTATCTTCCTATAACCTGTGTTAATTCTGTAACCCTTTAAAATGGAAGATAAGAAAGTTCATTTTCGGCACTTGATGCTTTAGGAACCAGACAAAGATTGCTGCAGTTTGGCTGGGATGTGTTACCCCACCCTCCATGTTCACCAGTTATTGCTCCTTCGGATTTCTATCTATTCAAGTCTCTGCAGAATAGTCTTAATGGTAAAAATTTCAATTCCTTGGATGACGTAAGAAGATACCTTGATGAATTCTTTGCCATGAAACCACCTCAGTTCTGGGAAGAGGGTATTTTCAAGTTAAAGGAAAGATGGAGACGCATTGTGCAACAAAATGGTTCATATCTGGTTGATTAAAAATGTAATGGCAAGTATTTATTGATCTTTTTTTTTCCTTTAAAAATCGGCATGAACTTTCCGGACAACCCAATACATATATGGCACTTCGTTGGTTACAACATTGAGGGTCCCAGTTGATCTGATCAATGGAGCAACCTGCTCATGAAATTAGCATGCAAGTGGCTGAGTACTCCACCGACACATGTACCCTTAACATAGTTCTCAGGGAGATTCAGTATTACACAGAATGTGACAAGGTTGTCCCTTTGAATTACAGGTGCTACTCATTTTTGCCATCTCAGTGGACTGGAGCAACGTGAGATGAAGTGTCTTGCTTAAGGACACAACATGTTGCCAGGAATTGAACTCATGATCTACGACTGTGAGTTAAAATGGAGGTTATTTGATTATTTTGACCCCAGTTTTTGCTTGGTACTTTATTTTATTGACTCCCACCCTAAATGTACGAAAGTCAAAGTTGACCTCAGCAGGATTTGAAATCAGAATGTAAAGATCTAGGACAAAATTCTGCATGGCATTTTTTCCATTGCTCTAATCACCCCACCAATCTACCATTCTTAATCACATAGACATAACGCCGACCAATATTTTAGTATATCTAGGACAACATTTTTCAACATGTACTTTGTCCTTCTGTTTCTAAGATGCCGAGGTGTAATTTTGAGAAATATTTGGCTGCTATTTCTTGCTGAATTTAGCCTCTCGATTGAATCATCTTCTGCCTTGGTAAACAGGCTGTCAGTGTCAGCTGGAAGATTCTAAATGCTGCCATCAATTTTCTTGTTATTCTAATTCTGATATCATTTCAATTATAACAACAGACATTAAAACTTGTTAAAGTTACGGTTAATATACTTATTATATGTAACATTTTATAGCTTTCACATCTGTCTTCATTTCTATTGTATTGGATCTAATACAATATGATATAATATAATATATATATATATAATATATATATATATATATATATATATATATATATGTATGTATGTATAATGCATTGTGTATCTATATAATAATATACCTGGCAGATGTTCCTATGAAAGAAACTATAAAACAATCATTATGATCATAAAAGAAGTCATTATCATCATCTTCATCCTTATCCAAGACCACCACCACCGCCATCACCACCACCATTACCACCACTGTCATTATCACAACATACCACAGCAGCAACAGTACTACCACCACTATCACTACAACCACCACCAACACCACCACCACCACCATCATCATCACAACCAACCACAGCACCACCACCACTGACATCATCACAGCCAGCTACAGAAATACCTATTTCTTTACTACCCACAAGGGGTTAAACACAGAAGGGACAAACAAGGACAGACACACGGATTAAGTCGATTACATTGTCCCCAGTGCGTAACTGGTACTTATTTAATCGACCCCGAAAGGATGAAAGGCAAAGTTGACCTCGGCGGAATTTGAAGTAGCTACAGAAATACCAGCACCAGCACCAGCACCACCTCCATCACTATCACCACCATCATCATCATCGTCATCGTCATCATCATCATCGTCATCCAGTAGTCTTTTGTTGTGTGCTTTTAGTAAACTATCAAGCACATCTCTGTGTGCCTTGTGCTTATCTGCAATGTTTTTTTTTGTCTTGGGTTTTGTCCTTATATTAAAAGTGCCCTACATTAATATGTGTGCCGTGGCAAGTGTTCTTTTCTGTTGGTTGTTCAGTTTTGTAATTCCTGTGGTCTTAATTATATGTTTGTATGTTTTTTTAAAAATTATTCTCAAAGTACCTATTATTCTAATGATTGATTCTGTTTTCAGCCTCCAAAGTCAGATTAGATCTATTTCCAGTTTTGTATATTATTAGCATAAGTTCTCCATTTCTTTGAAATCAAACCAAAATCAAACCAAATCAAAATAGATGAACATCAATGGAATTTGTATCTTTGTGGTACCAGTGCCGGTGGCACATAAGAAAACCATCTGAACGTGGCTGTAGCCAGTACCGCATCGACTGGCCTCCGCGCTGTGGGCATGTAACAAACACCATCCGATCGTGGCCGTTTGCCAGCCTCATCTGGCACCTGTGTCGGTGGCACATAAAATCACCCACTACACTCTCGGAGTGGTTGGCGTTAGGAAGGGCATCCAGCTGTAGAAACACTGCCAGATCTGACTGGCCTGGTGCAGCCTTCGGGCTCCCCAGACCCCAGTTGAACCGTCCAACCCATGCTAGCATGGAAAGTGGACGTTAAACGATGATGATGATGATGATGTACATTATCAACAGTTTGGACTGATGCTTCAGTGAGAAAGCACTTTTTTCTTGATTGTCCATGATAACAGTATCTGGTTGGTTAGCCTTGATTTTCCTATCTTTGTGTATTGGCATATCCCAGACCATAATTGTTTTGCTGTTGTCAACATCATCATCGTGGTCAATATCATCATTGTCAACATCATCATTATATTTGACTTTCATGGTGTGAAAATATTTCCCTTCTCTCTTCATGATGCAATTTATTCAATCATTGCCAAATGGAATTTTCTTTTGATTACTTGTAAAAATTAACTGTAATTACCCAAGGAAAGATTGTTCTTAATAACAAGTGTATGAAGGGATGCTGAAAAGGTCCTGACTTTGGGTGAAAAAAAAAAATTCAGGAGCATCAGTTACTCTTTTACTTATTTATTTGTTTCAGTCATGTGACTGCGGCCGTACTGGAGCACCACCTTTAGTCGAGCAAATCGACCCCAGGACTTATTCTTTGTAAGCCTAGTACTTATTCTATTGGACTCTTTTGCCAAACAGCTAAGTTACAGGGATGTAAACACACTAGAATCGGTTGTCAAGCGATGTTTGGGGGACAAACGCAGACACACAAACATACACACACACATACACACACATACACACACTCACGCACATATATATATATGACGGGCTTCTTTCAGTTTCTGTGTACCAAATCCACTTGCAAGGCTTTTTTCAGCCTGAGGCTATAGTTGAAGATACTTGCCCAAGGTATCATGCAGTGGGGACTGAACCCGGAACCATGTGGTTCGTAAGCAAGCTACTGACCATACAGCCACTTATTATTATTATTATTATTATCATTATCATTATTATTATTATTATTATCATTATTATTATTATTATCATCATCATCATCATCATCATTATTATTATTATTATTATTATTATTTTTATTATTATTATTATTATTATTATTATCATTATTATTATTATTATTATTATCATCATCATCATCATCATCATCATCATCATCATCATCATCATTATTATATTATTATTATTATTATTATTATTATATCATCATCATCATTATTATTATTATATTATTATTATTATTATTATATTATTATTATTATTATCATTATTATTATATTATCATTATCATTATTATTATTACTATTATTATTATTATTATTATTAATATTGCCTTTCATCCTACAAGGGTCAATGAAATAAAGCACCATTCAGGTACTGTGGGGTGAATTAAGCAACCCTGCCTTCCCCACCAAATATGAGGCCTTGTAACATAAATTAGAAACAATTATGAAGGTAGTGAACTGACAGAATAGTTACTGTGATGGTCAAACTGCTTTGCTGCATTTCGTCTGTCTATATGTTCATCATCATCATCATCATCATCGTTTAACGTCCGTTCTCCATGCTAGCATGGGTTGGACGGTTCGACCAAGGATCTGGGAAGCCAGAAGGTTGCACCAGGCTCCAGTCTGATCTGGCAGTGTTTCTACAGATGGATGCCCTTCCTAACGCCAACCACTCCGTGAGTGTAGTTCTATGTTGAAATTCCGCCGAAGTCGACTTTGCCTTTCATCCTTTCGGGGTCGATAAATTAAGTACCAGTTACGTACTGGGGTTGATGTAATCGGCTTAATACCTTTGTCTGTCCTTGTTTGTCCCCTGTATGTTTAGCCCCTTGTGGGCAATAAAGAAATAAGAATCGGTACCACACTGGACAAAATGCTTAGCAGCATTTCGTTTGTCTTCACCTTTCTGAGTTCAAATTCTGCTGAGGTCAGCTTTGCTTTTCACCCTTACAGGTTCGATAAAATAAGAACCACTTGAACCCTGTGATCAATGTAATTGATTAACACACTTCCCCAAAATTGCTGGCCTTGTGCCAAAATTTGAGACCCTTATTATTAATGAGTTGTTGATGGTGGAAATGGTAAAAGCATAGAATAAATTTCCTGTGATATTTAGAAATGTCTTTGAGTTCAAATCCTACCAGGGTGAAGTTTGCCTTTCATCTTTTCAGAATCAATGAAATAAATACAATTCATGTACAGGATTTACATAACAGACTATACAACTCCAACCAACCAAATTTGTGGCTTTGTGTATGTGTTAGAAATCATCATCATCCTCATCATCATCATCGTTGTCGTCATCATCATCATCATCATCATTAGCAGCTTCTACACTATTATTGCTACTACAAAGAGAGACCATTCAGTACATCCCGACATTGATTTTGTTTGATAGAAACCCAAGCAGTCATTAAATATTGTTAATCTGTAAAAGAAAAAGAAAAATATGCTTCTGTAGAAGCTGGAAACTTTAATTAAACAGATCAAAGTAAACGTTATACCATGTCTTCAGCTCCGCGAAAACTAACTAATGTGTAATGTATAAGGTTGGTCATGTTATTCGGTACATGAGATGTGTGAATTGCAATGCATTGATAGGGTGGAAGAGGTGAAACAGTACTTGAAACGGCTTGTTAGGGATGGATTGATGGAATATATAGTACTGACTTTTATCTAAACAACGGTAAATAAGTTGCTTTTAGTGTTAGGTAGCAGTAAATTGTTTTGCTACAGAGTCTCATCATTATTCAATGTCCACTTTTCCATCCTTGCATGTGTTGGACTGAATTTGTTAAGATGGATTTTTTGTGGCTGGATGTGCTTCCTCCTGTTACTAACCCTTGCTTATTTCCAAGTTAAAGTAATATTTCTTTATGATCAGGCATGGAGGGACAAGCACAGACACACATACATACATACATACATACATACATACATACATACATACATACATACATACATACATACATATATACGACAGGCTTTTTTTTTCTCTCTTTTTATTTGTTTCAGTCATTTGACTGTGGCCATGCTGGAGCACTGCCTTTTAGTCGAGAAAATCAACCCCAGGACTTATTCTTTGTAAGTCTATTCTATTAGTCTCTATTGCCGAACTGCTAAGTTATGTGGACATAAACACACCAGCATCGGTTGTCAAGCAAAGTTGGTGGTACAAAGACAGACACACAAACACATATATATACAGATATATATATATATATATATATATATATATATGACAGGCTTCTTTCAGTTTCCATCTACCAAATCCACTCACAAGGCTTTGGTTGGCCCGAGGCTATAGTAGAAGACACGTGCCAAAGGTGCCTATGCAGTGGGACTGAACCCGGAACCATGTGGTTGGTAAGCAAGCTACTCACCACACAGCCACTCCTGCACCTATGATAAGTAACATTTACAGGGATTGATGTAATTGACTTAACCCCTGCCGAGAACCTGCTAGCCATGTGGCCAAAATTTGAAGCCATTATTATTGTATCTCTTTTAACTTCCTGCAAGGTGGTTGCTTGAGACCTGTTCTATTACTGCTTTGTTGCTGCTTTGTTGGGAGTGTCTTCTAATAAATCAACAACAATAATAGCATCAATAACAGCAAATCATTCACTTCACACTAATTCAGACACAAAAGGAAACACATCAAAAATAATTGTTTCTGTTTTATTTTATTTTATTTTATTTTATGTAATTTTATTTTATTTCATTTTCCTCTGTGTGTTCTGTCACACTAACAATAACGCAGTCACTTGTGTTTAATAAGCACCATATTTTAAGGGGTAAACCATTGTCTGGCTCGCTCGTAAACAAAAATATTAAATTACTGAAATTATAATGATAATTTATCTGGCAAAAACAAAAATATTGAGTTATTACTGAGGAAACACAAAATGTCAAACCATTTCTCTGTTAATCAGTTTGTCTCTAAAAAATACGGTAACTGAATTATTTAGCAACCCAGCAAAAGGGCAGATGTAACATTGGATGGCTTTTGTTTGTCGGTTCCGAAATATTAAACCAATTTCTGGTCATTCTAAACTGGAAGATAATCTGAAACAATAATTGTGGATTAGATTACAAGGTCACGAGGTATCATTGTTGTTGTTGTTGTTGTTGTTGTTGTGGTCATTGTTATTGCTGTCATCATTCTCTCCTTCCTGTCTTCCATTCTCTCTCTCTCTCCTGTCTCCTGTCCGCCTCCTCCTCTTCCTAATCATCAATATGGTTATCATCACCACTAAAACCTTTGCTGCCACCACCACCACTGCCAGCACCTCTACTATCATCATCATCATCATCATCATATCATCATCTTCACCACCACCACCACCATCATCATCATCACCATCCTACTCCTCCTCATTATCACCATCACCACCACCACCACCACCATTATCATCACTATCATCATCATCATCATCATCATCATCATTATCATCACCACCATCATCATCATCATCATCATCATCATCATCATCATCATCACCACCACCACCACTGCCACAATGACGATGACGATGATGATGATGACAACGACGACCACCACCACCATTGTTGTCATCATCATCATCAGCATCATCATCATCATCCAATAGTTTTTTGTTGTGTGTTTTTACTAAAAAACTATCAAGCACAACTCTATGTGCCTTGTGCTTTAACTGCAGTGTTTTCTCTTGGGTTTTGTTCTTGTATTAAAAGTGTTCTTCATTAATCTGTGTGCAGTGGCAAGTGCTGTTTTCTGTATGTAGTTCAGTTTTGTAAGTCCTATGGTTTGAGTAAGGATGAAGATGATCACCACTACAACCACCACCACCACCACAACTACAACTCCCCTCCAAACCAACACCACCACTACCAACTTCGAATTGGTCCTTTCTTTACCCAGAACTGCAGCTCTGTCAAGGAAACGAGCTAGAGAAAAAAACAAGCCTCAGAAGTGACGTCCACACATGTTCAACATCCAGAAATTGTTGCAGGTGGCATAACCTAAGAGCATGTCTGTGTATTAGGAGCCACCTCGCACCTAATCCACCACTCAGAGGATGCTGGCAACAGACTGACTGCCTGACCATTGGAATGCGTCCCTTTCACAAGAATTTAACCCTTTAGTGTTCAGATTACTCTGTTAAATGTAATATTTTTTTACTCAAATTGTTTTGAATTAATCATGCATTATCTTATAGCTTTGAGGTTTCAATGATGTGATTGCTTATTTTTAGAATGTCAATATAGGCGCAGGAGTGGCTGTGTGGTAACCAACCACATGGTTCCGGGTTCAGTCCCACTGCGTGGAATCTTGGGCAAGTGTCTTCTACTATAGCACCGGGCCGACCAATGCCTTGTGAGTGGATTTGGTAGACGGTACTGAAAGAAGCCTGTCGTATATATGTATATATATATATGTGTGTTGTGTGTGTGTTTGTGTGTCTGTGTTTGTCCCCCTAGGATTGCTTGACAACCGATGCTGGTGTGTTTACGTCCCCGTCACTTAGCAGTTCAGCAAAAGAGACCAATAGAATAAGTACTGGGCTTACAAAGAATAAGTCCCGGGGTCGATTTGCTCGACTAAAGGCGGTGCTCCAGCATGGCCGCAGTCAAATGACTGAAACAACTAAAAGAGTAAAAGTGTAGGTTAGGTGTGAGAGGTTAGATATCACCAGTTTGAATATAAAACATATAGAATATTTGGGCCGGATATGGCCGGTTTAAACAAGAGACACTCCAACCTGGTCAAGCAGTAACTGGGAAAAGGCACGACAGTCAGGCAATAAATGATAACGGGGGCAAAGTAAGCATTCACCACCTCTGCCCGACCTTTCAGGCACAGCTTCCTCTCAACCCATAACAACGATGATTTAAAATTTTGACACAATGCCAGCAATTTTGAGATAGGGGTAAGCTGATATCATTGACCCCAGTGCTTATCATCATCATCTGAAAGGATGAAAAACAAAGTCAGCCATGAACAGCATTTGAACTCAGAATGTAAAATCAGAAGAAATGATGCTTGGAAGTATTACCACTCAGCTACCAACACAGCTGGAAAAGATTGGTGCAAGTGTGAAGTTAGAACACTTACAAAAATCAGCATTGCTTGGAAACCTGCAAGAATTCTTCGCAGGGTTCTTGAAACATGACCAGTAAATAAGTGTCACCTTAGTCTGCTGGCTGTGGACAGCTGACACTTTCCATCATGCCAGCAAAATAAGCTGAGTTTTCATATAATGATCATGATGATGATCATCATCGTTTAACGTCCGTTTTCCATGCTAGCATGGGTTGGACGGTTCAACTGGGGTCTGGGGAGCTAGTAGGCTGCACCAGGCCCAGTCTGATCTGGCAGTGTTTCTACAGCTGGATGCCCTTCCTAACGCCAACCACTCTGTGAGTGTAGTGGGTGCTTTTTATGTGCCACCTGCACAGGTGCCAGACGAGGCTGGCAAACGGCCATGATCGGATGGTGCTTTTTACGTGCCACCGGCACAGGGGCCAGAGAAGGCTGGCAATGGCCACAATTGGATCGTGCTTCTTATGTGCCACCGGCACGGAGGCCAGTCGGGGTGGCGCTGGCAATGGCCACATTCAGATGGTTCTCTTATGTGCCACCAGCACTGGTATCACAAATAATAATAATAATGATAATAATAATAATAATAATCCTTTCTACTATAGGCACAAGGCCTGAAATTTTGGGAGAGGGGACCAGTCAGTTACATCAACTCCAGTGCTTAACTGGTACTTAATTTATCGACCCTGAAAGAATGAAAGAGAAAGTTGATCCCAGTGGCATTTGAACTCAGAACATGAAGACAGACTAAGCATTTTGCCCAGCATGCTAATGATTCTGCCAGCTTGCTGCCTTAATAATAATAATAATAATAATAATATAATAATAATAATAATAATAATAATAATAATAATGTTTTCATATTTTGCCACAAGGGCAGCAATTTGGGGGGAGGGGATTAGTCAATTACATCAACCCCAGTGTTCAGCTGGTACTTGTTTTTATCAACTTGTTTTTATCAACCCCAAAACGATGAAAGGTAAAGTCAACCTTGGCGGAATTTGAACTCAGAATGAAGTGACAGGCAAAATACCGCTAAGTATTTTGTCCAACATGCTAGCAATTCTGCCAGCTCACCGCCTTTAATAATAATAATAATAATAATAATAATGATAATGATAATGATGATGATGATGATGATGATGATGATGATAATTTCTTTTATTTTCCACCAGGGCAATGGATGAGAAGGACAATGTAAAAATTTGGGGGTTTATATATAATGCAATGATATAGAAAAAAAAATGAAAGGAAGTATATACAATAAACAAAGAAGGGAAGTATTCATAATATACAATAGAAAAAATAATACTAATTATAATCATTGTAATAATAATAATAATGATTTAATAATACTAATAATATATGAGTTGCAGAGAAAAGTACATAGAACAGAGTATGGTAATTATCACAATAACATAAAGTAGGTAACGTGAATGCCATTTCCTAGAATAAACATCACAAGATTAAATAGCAAAATAAGAGACACTATGTAATATGTTTAGATAGGAGAATAAATAGGGCAGAATACATGAAATAGAGAGAAGCAGAAGAGAAATGGCATGGAACAATTAGAATTAATGAACATTAGTGTATTAGCAGCAAATGCTGAGTATGGCTTAGGCATTAACAATCCCAGAATGCTACAGAGGGAAATATAGAAATACAATAAAAGCCACTCGTTATAATCAAAGCAAATTGGACTGAAAATTGGCAGAGTCAGTAGAGCATCGAGCGTAATGTGTTGTGGTATTTAGTGATAGCTCTTTAAGGGGGTGAACTGGTAAAATTGTTGGCATGTCTGATAAAATAATTATTAGCATTTCTTCTGGTTTTGTACATTCTGAGTTCGTATTCTGCCAAGGTTGACTTTGCCTTTCTTTCATCCTTTTGGTGGGTTGAAGAAATAAGTATCTGTCATGTACTGGAGTCAATGTAATCGTCTTGACACCTCTCCCCTCAAATTTGCTGGCCTTGTGCCAAAATTAGAAAGGGAAATATTTAGCTGTAACCTTTTATGTTATGAATTCAAACCAGGTCCATATTTTCCGGCTGTGCTAGGTGTGTGCTGCACGCTCATCGAAAATGGCAAAATCCTTAAAAATATAAAATAGGCGCAGGAGTTGCTGTGTGGTCAGTGGCTTGCTTACCAACCACATGGTTCCGAGTTCATTCCCACTGCGTGGCACCTTGTGCAAGTGTCTTCCACTATAGCCTTGGGCTGACCAAAGCCTTGTGAGTGGATTTGGTAGATGGAAACTGAAAGAAGCCTGTCATATATATATATGTATATATATATATGTGTTTGTGTGTCTGTCTTTGTCCCACCAACTTTGCTTGACAACCGATGCTGGTGTGTTTATGTCCACATAACTTAGCAGTTCGGCAATAGAGATCGATAGAATAAGTACTAGGTTTACAAAGAATAAGTCCTGGGGTTGATTTTCTCGACTAAAAGGCAGTGCTCCAGCATGGTCACAGTCAAATGACTGAAACAAATAAAAAGAGAGAAAAAAAAAGAGTATTATCCTTGCTCCAACCCTTTCGTTACTGTATTTATTTTGATATGTTCTGTGTTTCTCCCAATTATTTTAGATATAACAAAGAATTTTGTAAAATAACTTAGTTATCATTAAGCTAGAGTTAGGAACAGTATTTGTGACTAAGGTTTGGTGGAAGATTTTGATTAAAAACTTATGAAAACAAGATATTTGTACTACAGAGCCAGAGCTGGTTTCAGCCGGGTTGGTAACGAAAGGGTTAAATTTAATCACAAATCTTAATGGAAAACTTTTGTTATATCCCTGCTTGAAATTTGGTGGCATTAGGTGTGGCAGCAGACCCAATACAACAACCACCATATGCCACTGGTTCAAACCTTGCTGAGCCAAATTATCATTTACGATTTCAGGATTGAGAAAACAAAGTACTAGTGAAGTGCTGGGTTTGATTTAATTGACCGACTCCCTTCCTCCAAAATTTGTTATCTTGTACTTATGTGAGAAAAGATTATGATTAAAGAAAATGTTATCAACCAGTTGTTATTTAAATTAGTGAGTCCCAAATTCTTTCTTTGCTTGATCTTATCAGCTGGTTATTGTTATCAGCCAGGTATTGTTACTGTAAAGGCTTCGTCCCAAAGCGATCACAATAAATGGCTTGCACTTTATTTGAAAAGACTCCGAAGATTGAATGTCTGTCCATAAAGGAATGTCAGTAGATCATTTAACATCTTTCATTAAGGAATTACATTGACTAAATGACTAAAAGTTTTATAGCAGATGAGATGTTCCGGAATCTTCCTTTTGTCTTGCCATCTGAATTAACAGTTCCGTGGTTTAGGAGCAATATTGAAATGAGTCTGTCAAGTTCAGATGTCAAAGGTAGCAAGTGTCAATCATGACATGCTATCAATTTAGGGACTTTGTGCAGCTTGGATTTAATATGTCTTACTTTCTTTGTTTCTTTCTTTCGCTTCATTCTTTTCTTCATTTCAGAGAGAATTCTTTTATAAATCTCTTGGTTCCATTGATTATCTCACATTCTTCCCATTTTCCGTTGGTTTATCTCCATAAAATAGAAATTCAGGCAAACATTTCTGAAAGCTTGATTCCCAAGTGTCTTTATTTTGAAGCCAGTTTATTGTTGTTCAGTATGGCTGGATAGAAAAGAGGGAAGAGAGGGAGTAAATGAAAAAGAGAGAGAGAGAGAGAGAGAGACAGAGACAGACAGACAGACACAGAGAGACAGACAGACAGACACAGAGAGAGACAGATAAACAGACAGAGAGAGAGACAGATCAACACACAGAGGGTGAGAGATAGGGAGAGAGATAAAGAGATAGATAGATAACTAGATAGATAGGTAGATAGCTAGATAGAGATAGATAGATAGATAGATAGAGAGAGAGAGAGAGAGAGTGGGGAGAATGGGACAATTTGATAGAAATACTGTAGAGTGAAATAATGTACGAGACAGACAGACAGACAGGTAGGTAGGTAGATAGACAGATAGATAGATAGAGAGAAAGGGAGTGGGAAGAATGGGACAATTTGATAGATAGAAATACTGTAGAGTGAAATAATGTAGGAGACAGACAGCCAAGTAGGTGGGTAGATAGATAGATAGATAGATAGATAGATAGATAGATAGATAGATAGATAGATAGATAGATAGATAGATAGATAGTTAGATAGATAGATAGATAGATAGATAGATAGATAGATAGATAGATAGATAGTTAGATAGATAGATAGATAGATAGATAGATAGATAGATAGATAGATAGATAGATAGTTAGATAGATAGATAGATAGATAGATAGATAGAGAGGGATAGACAGCTAGCTAGATAGATTGACAGAGTGACAGATACACAGACAGACAGATAGCTAGATGCAGAAAGAGGAAGAGATAGTTAAATTAATAAATTGATTGAGAGGGCAGAAAGAGTGGGGAATGAAGAAGAAGGTGAGACAATTGAACAAATAAAAACTGATAAATACAGTGTAAGGGAGAAATACAAAGAGAGAAAGGTAAGATTGGGATAAGATATAAGAGAGAAATAGATAGAGAGAAAGAAAAAAGGAGGAAGAATGAAGTATAATAGAAATGTGGAGAGGCAGACAGGAGGACGAAAGAGAGAGAGGACGAAAGAGAGAGAGAGAGAGAGAGAGAGAGAGAGAGAAGGAATGAGAGTGAGTGAGTGTGAGAGAAAGAGGGTGATTGAGACTATGTAGCAGAAATAGTGAGTGAAAAGAGATAGCTGTATGTGTGAATGAATGTGTGTGTGTGTGTGTGTGTGTCTGCGCATGTGTCTGTGTGTGCATGTGTGTGTGTGTGCGCATGTGTCTATATGTGTGTGTGGTGTATGCATGTGTGTATGCACACATGCATACATTCATATATGAATACATACATACTTACCAGCACACACACACACACAGACACACACACAAAACCACACGCACAGACACACCAACACACACACACATATGTAATATATTCATATGTAAGTAAATATTTACACTCACTTTTACACAGATGCACATATGCACACCCCTCCCACACACACACACATAAATATATGCATATATATAAAGAGAGAGGGGGAGAAAGAGAGAGTGAATGAGAGAATGAGAGAGAGGTAGATAGAGAGAAGAAACGAGAAAGCACGCGAACCAATTAAAATCTCTTCTCACCACCACCACCACCACAACAACAACAACAACAACGACAACAACAATGACAACAGCAACCACCACCACCACACCCACCACCATTGCTTGTCATTGCACCTCTAAAAGAACAAAGAGGAACAAGTGCAGTTCTGCAGAAGAGATAACACCAGAGAAGAATGCAAAGTTAAACAAACCCAAAATCACTTTATCACTTTTCTGGATTCTTACTCGTTTTCTGTTTGATTATTTTTTTCTGTTTTTCTTTTTACTTCTTTTCTTCTTTTTTCTTCTTTATTCTTTCCTCCTTCCTCACACTTATCCTCACACGCTTTCCAATGTTGTTGTGTTTGTTTTTTTTCTTCTGCACCTCCTTGGGTATCTTGGAATACCTTCACATTCTCACTAAACAAACGATTGAATGGGAAAGTGAGAAATGAAGATAGTTTCGATGGAGTTTATATTAAATATTCCTCACATTAAGGGTGGCTGGATAAATTGGAAGCTTTGGCAATATGATGGATTAAAGTGTCTTATGATATTACTTAATCATGACCCTGTACATTCTGAGTTCAAATCCTGCTGAAGTTACTTTGGCTTTTTCACCTTTCCAAGACCAATAAAATATAGTTCCATCATCATCATCATTGTTCGACCGTGGTCGAGACAATGGAATTTACCATGCTACACCAGACTTCACGGTCCATCATGGCATTACGGAGGTCCTGTTGCTGGATGTCTGTATCCCTGGAGATTACATCAGGGTAGGAGAGTGTGTGCCCTCTGGTATTGCAAGTAGATGGCTTCCAGAGGAGAAGACTAGAAATATAGTTCCAGTCAAGAACTGGGGTCAATTTCATCGACTAGACCTATTTCTTTATTACCCACAAGGGGCTAAACACAGAGGGGACAAACAAGGACAGACATAGGTATTAAGTCGATTAGATCGACCCCAGTGCGTTACTGGTACTTAATTTATCGACCCCGAAAGGATGAAAGGCAAAGTCGACCTCGGCGGAATTTGAACTCACAACGTAACGCAGACGAAATACCGATATGCATTTTGCCCGGCGTGCTAACGATTCTGCCAGCTCGCCGCCTTTTCATCGACTAGACCTGCTTCCTTCTATGGCCTTCTCTTTCTTTTATATCTTACTTATTTCGGTCATTGGACTGAGGCCATGCTGAAGCACCACCTTGAAGTGTTTAGTCAAACATCATCAACATCAGCATTTTCCGAGTCTTGAACTTATTCTGTCAGTTCCTTTTTCCCAAGCTGCTAAGTTATGGTGACATGAACTGGTTGCAAGTGTTGGGGATAGGAGACAGATACAAACATAGAAACACACACACACATATGTGTATAACATATACATATAGGTGTAGGAGTGGCTGTGTGGAAAGTAGCTTGCTTAGGAACCACATGGTTCCGGGTTCAGTCCCACTGCATGGCACCTTGAGCAAGTGTCTTCTACTATAGCCTTGGGCCGACCAAAGCCTTGTGAGTGGATTTGGTAGACGGAAACTGAAAGAAGCCCATCATATATATATATATATATATATATATATGTATGTATGTGTGTATATGTTTGTGTGTCTTTGTTTGTCCCCCCAACATCGCTTGACAACCGATTCTGGTGTGTTTATGTACCTGTAACTTAGCAGTTCGGCAAAAGAGACCGATAGAATAAGTACTAGGCTTACAAAGAATATGTCCTGGGGTCGATTTGCTCGACTAAAGGTAGTGCTCCAGCATGGCCACAGTCAAATGACTGAAACAAGTAAAAGTATACGTATGAAAAAGTGATCAAAAGTCTTTCCCAATGCTATAGGCTCATAAGGCTGGTTTCCAAAGATTCTGTGGTGTATAAGTTGCTTGTGATAGACTAGTGATCAGTCATCTGCAATTAATGAAGACCATGATTTCATCTATGGAGTTGATCTATTATTATGTGTCCATAGATGGCTGATGAAGTTAATTCTGGCACAGAAACGGTGGCTACAGTCAGGATATGTGATCTGTGGCTTCGTTTAAAGTTCTGGTTGACCAGGCTTTGTAGAGTACAATTTTAGATTCTGTTCTCTGAATCTATGTCTCTTGCAAAGATTTTGTACTTTTGCTGTTGGGAGTATGCTTTAGATGGCTGAGGGGAAATATATCAGAGGGGGGTTACTCTTTTACTTGTTTCAGTCATCTGACTGCGGCCATGCTGGAGCACCGCCTTTAGTCAAGCAAATCGACCCCAGGACTTCTTATTCTTTGGAAGCCTAGTACTTATTCTACTGGTCTTGTTTGCCAAACTGCTAAGTTATGGGACGTAAACACACCACCATCAGTTGTCAAACGAAGTTGGGGGACAAACAAACAAACAAACACAGACACATATATACGACGGGCTTCTTTCAGTTTCCGTCTACCAAATCCACTCACAAGGCTTTGGTCAGCCTGAGGCTATAGTAAAAGACACTTGCCTAAGGTGCCACGCAGTGGGACTGAACCCAGAACCATGTGGTTGGTAAGCAAGCTACTTAGCACACATCCACTCCTGTGCCTATAAATTACATATAAATTACAAATATGGTAGGGTCTCACATATGTAACATAGTGAACTGGAAAACTTTGATACAGAGGGCTTCCAAAGCAATTTGCAAATGGGAACTTCCTCTAAAATTGGTTAACATCTAAAACCAATAAGGGTGATAACTCCAATAAAATCAGTTGATTTTTGGACAAGAGAGAATATAATAAATAAATATATAAGGTGCACGTGTGGTAAGAAGTTTGCTTGCCAACGCCCTGGTTCCAAGCTCAGTCCCACTGCACGGCACATTGAGCAAATGTCTTCTATAGCCTCAGGCTGACCAAAGCCTTGAGAGTGGATTTGGAAGAAGGAAACTGAAAGAAGCCCATCGTATGTGTGTGTGCTTGTCTCCCAGCACTGCTTGACAACTGGTGTTGATGTGTTTATGCTTGTAACTTAGTGGTTTGGCAAAAAAGATGATAGAATAAGTTCCAGGCTTAAAAAATAAATACTAGGGTCAATTTATTCAACTAAAATTTCTTGAATTTATTCGATTAAAAATTCTTGAATTTATTCGACTAAAGATTCTTGAAGACTGAAACAAATAAAAATAGGAAAAAATTCTTATTGGATTTAACTACCTTGATTGTTTGCAAATTTTAAAATAAAACATTCCTGGAAGTTTATGTCGACTAATGATTTAGCCAACCTTAGTCAATCAAAGGCTTTCAACTTGCTACATTACACATATGAAACTCTCTCTATATATTTGGATGATGATGATGATGGTAGGCAGTTAACATTAATGAAAATGTAGGTAGATGGCTGTACACAAAGATGACTACAAGTAACTTTCATGTATTTTTAATATATGAACTGATACATAAAAAGCACTATCCAGATCGTGGCCGATGCCAGCGCTGCCTCGACTGGCTTCCGTGTCGGTGGCACGTAAAAAGCACCATCCGAATCGTGGCTGAAGCCAGTGCCGCCTCGACTGGCTTCCGTGCAGGTGGCACGTAAAATGCACCAATCCGACCGTGGCCGATGCCAGCCTCGCCTGGCACCAGTGCAGGTGGCACGTAAAAAGCACCCACTACACTCACGGAGTGGTTGGCGTTAGGAAGGGCATCCAGCTGTAGAAACATTGCCAGATAAGACCGGAGCCTGGTGCAGCCTTCTGGCTTCCCAGATCCCTGGTCGAACCGTCCAACCCATGCTAGCATGGAGAACGGACGTTAAACTATGATGATGATGATGATGATGATGTTTAATGCAGACAACTGAAACTGGCTCCTTGTAATATGAAAAATAGGAGTGACAGATTGATGGATAATGGTTGTGAATGACTCTGAATAGGAACTACTGAAGCTGGTGATAGTACAAATGAATGATTTGGCTTTTATTCTGTTGAACAATCTGTACTACCTGCACCAGGAAAGTTTATATTTTAAGTAGAATAGATTTTTGCTGTGTGAATAATGATGGATGTGAAACAAGATTAAGAACAAATTTAAGAGGAAGTGAGTGCATAGTACTACTGAGATCCTTAGAAACAAGGGTTTGGATCTTGAAAGTTATGAAAGGTTATCATGACTGTTGGAAAGAAAGATATTATTCAAGTTATTTGCCAAATTTCAGCATAATTAGCAGCTAGCTTACTTTTATGTGACAGTTTGTTTCCCCTGACAAAAGTATTGAATTTCTTGTCAGATTCTAATGACATTAAATCTTGTAAAGAGGGCTTTGAAGAAAATTGGATTTGGTTAATAACATCTTCCCCTCATTAAAATAGTTAGATAAATCAAATCTTTCAGATGTAGAGTCATCAGAATCTGATTTTAAGGCAGCCAACACTTGAAGTGTTACAAAACATTGATGATATTTTATAGACGTTTCAGTTTATTTCTTTACAGATTATTAAGCTTTGTTGATAACTTTAATTAAGTCACACTTCTTCCTAATATGTAAATGTGTTTTGGAAAATGCTTCAAATAACATAGACACAGGTGTGGCTGTGTAGTAAGAAGCTTCCTTTTCAACCAAATTGTTCCAGATTCAGTCCCACTGTGTAGCACCTTGGGCAAGTGTCTTCTACTATGGCTCTAGGCCAACCAAAGCCTTGTGAGAGGATTTGGTAGACGGAAACTAAAAGAAGCCTGTTATACTCTTTACTCTTTTACTCTTTTACTTGTTTCAGTCATTTGACTGCAGCCATGCTGGTGCACAGCCTTTAATCGAGCAACTCGACCCCGGGACTTATTCATTGTAAGCCCAGTACTTATTCTATTGGTCACTTTTGCCGAACCGCTAAGTGACGGGGAAATAAACACACTAACATCGGTTGTCAAGCAATGCTAGAGAGACAAACACAACCATACATGCACACATATATATACATATATACGACGGGCTTCTTTCAGTTTCCATCTACCAAATCCACTCACAAGGCTTTGGTCGGCCCAAGGCTATAGTAGAAGACACTTGCCCAAGGTGCCACGCAGTGGGACTGAACCCAGAACCATGTGGTTGGTAAACAAGCTACTTACCACACAGCCACTCCTGCGCCTGTATATATATATATATATAGTCAATGTCTCATATGTCCAGAAAAGAAGCACACTCTAAAGTGTAGAGCAGTAAACTTAAAGTTATAAAGTTAATACATTATTTACTTTATTTACATTTGATGGATATTTGTCCTCATCTTGTTTGTTGTTAACACAACGTTTCGGCTGATATACCGTCCGGCCTTCATCAGGTGTCTTGGGGAAATTTTGAACCTGGGTTCTCATTCCTAAGGTATTTTTCGATCTTGTTATTGTTATTATTATTATCATTATTCAGGTCACTGCCTGGAATCGAACTCTGAATCTTGGGGTTAGTAGCCTGCGCTCTTAACCACTACACCATATGCCCATGGGCATATGGTTACTGAGATCCTTAGGCTACTAACCGCAAGATTCCGAGTTCAATTCCAGGCAGTGACCGGAATAATAATAATAATGATAATAACAATAACAACAACAACAACAACATCGAAAAATACCTTCAGAATGAGAACCCAGGTTCGAAATTTCCCCAAGACACCTGATGAAGATTGGAGGGTATATCAGATGAAATGTGTTAACAGCAAACAAGATGAGGACAAATATCCGTCAAATGTAAATAATGTACATAATTCCTCATCTCTTAAATATAGAACTGTAATAAAGTTAATATCTGGTCATAGAGTGACCAATGGCTTCACATTCACAAAAGCTGTAGCTTCGCGGATGACTCATCAGACCCTAGTCTATTGGTCACTCTATGACCAGACATTAACTTTATTTCTTTAATATATATATATATATATAGGAGGAATTACAACCGTGTTTTGTGGTCTGCTACCACAACAGCTCCTTTATAGGATCCAGTTAGCTCAAGACATCATCAGGAGGAACCACGTCCAGTTTTGGCCCCTACTCCTCTACTGTTTTGATGTGGCGGGACCCCCCCTTTCGGAGGTGTCTTCAGCTCTGGTGTTGGGTGCATGTCTTCTTTCTTCTTTTTTCTGTTCCCTGGCCTCTTCGATGTAGCGTCAACGAGTGTCAACCGGTGACTGACTGTCTTGTCAAATTTCTCCCTTTAAATACCTGCCGCATAGGCTCCAGCAGGCAACCCCAACAAGTTGTCACGTGACACTGTCTCACCTTAACTGACTAGTGAAGGCACGTAGTTTTAGCCCGCACTTTTTCTAAATGACCGTCACCTGACAGGCAGTCTCAGCAAGTTGTCACGTGACACTCTCACCTTATATATATATATATATATATATATATATACATGCACATTAATATATACTGACTGTAATGGATCCTTGCCTCCAACAGTTGTAGTGTTATATATGTGTTTGGGATAGAGTTTGGCTTCAGAGTTGGACAAGCCATCAATAGGGCCAGGCCCTTTCTGGATGTGAAACCATAAACTTGAATGGACTTAAATTTAATTGAATATAAGTATATGTGTGTGTGTGTCTTTGTGTCTTTGTTTGTCCCCCTTGACTCCTTGATAATTGTTGGTGTGTTTATATTTCTGTAACTTAGCGGTTCTGCAAAAGAGACCAAATAGAATAAATAATAGGTGTTAAAAAAAGCCTTAGGGTCAATTTTTTGAACTGAAAACCCTTCAAGGTGGTGCCCCAGCATAGCCACAGTCAAATGACTAAAAGAAGTAAAAGATAAAATATAACGGTCAGCTCTGTTTCAGAATTCACTTGAGTGAAAGCGGTGAGCTAGCAGAAACGTTAGCACACTGGGTGAAATGCTTAGCAGTATTTCATCTGTCTTTACACTCTGAGTTCAAATTCCGCCGAGGTCGACTTTGCCTTTCATCCTTTCAGGGTCGATAAATTAAGTACCAGTTGTGTACTGGGGTCAATCTAATCGACTGCCCACCCCTCCTCCTCCAAAATTTCAGGACTTGTGCCTAGAGTAGAAAAGAATTCACTTGAGTGAAAAAGTTTGCTTTTCATTGAAAGATATAATTTTCAGAGAAAAGTAGTTTTCTGTGAAAATATATAGCTTGGTGCAGGTGTGGCTCTGTGGTTAAGAAGTTTGTTTTCCAACCATGTGATTCCAGGTTCAGTCCTACTGTATGGCACCTTGGACAAGTGTCTTCTACTATAACTTCAGGCAGACCAATACTTTGTGAGTGAATTTTGTAGGCAGAAACTGTGTGGAAGCCCACAGTATGTATTGTATATATGTGTATATATGTTGTATATATATATATATATATATATATATAATACTGGCCCTTGTGCTGGTGGCACATAAAAGCACCCACTACACTCTTGGAGTGGTTGGTGTTAGGAAGGGCATCCAGATGTAGAAATTCTGCCAGATCAGATTGGAGCTTGATGCAGCCATCTGGTTCACCAGTCCTCAGTCAAATCATCCAACCCATGCTAGCATGGAAAGCGGACATTAAACGATGATGATGATGATGATGTATTTTGATGTCTCCCTGTTTTGCGTTCATGTGTTTGTTGTAAATGAGTGTCACTGTTATACAAGCGGTGTTATTCATTTCCAATATTCTGTGAAAAAACATCTGGCTGAGGGGGAAATATTACTTTGCTTGGAGACAGGTAAGTGTTGTTGACAGGAAAAGCATCCAGCTGCAGAAAATCTTCGTCAACAAATTTCTTCTGACCCATGAAAGGATGGAAAAGTAGATTTTAAAATGACGATGATGATAATGATGAGTTCTCAGGGAAAAGTATAGGCCTGTGAGAAAAATATAGGGCTGTTTGTAAAATATAGTTCTGATTGAAAGATATAATTTCCAGTGAAAAATACAGCTCTGTATGAAAATAAAAAAAATATGGCTATGTTTGTAAAATATAGCTTTTACTGAAAGATATAATTCTTAGTGAAAAATATGGCACTCTGTGAAAAATATAGCGCTGTTTGTAAAATATAATTCTCAGGGAAAAGTACAGATCTCTGTGAAAAAATAGCAATTTTAGAATTGGAAATAAAAGTCAAGATTGGTTGAGAATACAATTCAATAAAATTAAAATGAAAAGTAGTGAGTTTTATATCAGCCATGGAAAGAAATTTAGTAGAAAGTTATGCTTTTTATGGAGAAAAAAAAAACAACTGTAAAAAAAAAAGGAAATAAATTTTGACAGGAATAATAAATTATTTCTGCATGAGAAAATTGTTTAGCAACACGAAGCACTAGAACATTTTTAAACTCATTACTGTTTTTTATTTTTTTATGCATTAGTAACTAAATTACCATTTATAATATTTTTTTTATAAACTTCAGTTATCTAGAAGATGAAAAAAAATAACTCAGACATTTATGGAGAGAGAAATTTTGAGAAAATAAAAAAACTTTTACTGAGGTTCATTCTTTATTTTTCTGAAAATATTCTAGAAGTCAAAGATCAACTGATTCTTCAAACACTTCATTTTTTTGACAACTGGCGGTGGGAAGCTAACCTTTTCTCTCCTTTCAAAGCCCAAAATTAGTACTTATTCACTCCTTAACTCTCCAGCCATATCCACCCTAAATAATGTACCTGTTTCATGATCAAACAGGCCAGATCCAGCCTCTCACACCTACCCTACAATGTCATTGTAAAAGTAAACAATCACATCATTGAAATCTTGATGGTACAAGATAATGCATGGTTCATTCAGAACAATGTGAGTAAATATGAACACCACCCTGTACTTAACTCCATGTCCCCCTACATGGCCTTGCTATTTGCTTTTGAGCCAAATTAACTAACTAACTAACTAACTAACTAACATTTGAGAGTGTAATCTGGGCGCTAAAGGGTCAATGTACCTTATATATGAGAGTTCGCCAGACCTCAGTCAAATTGTCCAACCCATGCTAGCATGGAAAGCAGACGTTATACTATGATGATGATGACACCAAATTTTATCTGACCTGTCAATATATACACACTGCATTTATCTGGCCAGTCAGTGTAAATAAATTATATCCATTTATCCAGTCAAGAGGTCCATCCAATGAAGGCCTTTTATTCCTCATTTATACACAATGTCTAAAAATCTACTTAACATCAACGTATTGTGTCTCTCTGCTCAAAATCTGCATAGCAGCTCTACTTATCCAGTCTTCATAACACTTCTGTATATTTTAGCATGTACACACACATGATTCAATGGGATAGTATTGATGTGATTGTTCATCCTACTATAAAAAGCAGTGAAATCACCTCCAAATCACACTTTGTTATCACAGATGATAGAGTAGGACACATCGCTTAATTTAGTTATGATAAAAAGAAAAAGACAGGACTTTCAAACCTGGAATACCATTCACTGCTGACCTAAGGCTATAAAGCAACAACAACAACAATAACACTGTGATCACTGCCACCATCACCACCACCACCGACAACAACAAAATCTTGAACACACTGTAGTTGGCATTTGGAAGGGCATCCAGCTGTAAATAGCATGCCAAAACTGATCTCGCCTGTGCTGGTGCCATGTAAAAAACACTCATTCTACTCTGTGGGTCAGTTGGTGTTAGGAAGGGCATCCAGCCATAAAGACCCTCCCAAAACAGACACAGTAGCCTGAGGTAGTCTTCTACCTGGTTGGCTCCTGTCAAGCTGTCCGACCCATGCCAGCATAAAAGGCAGATGTTAAACGATGATTATGATAATGATGATGATGATGATGATGACTGAGTGCTTTTTATGTGTTGGTGCCACATAAAAAGTACTCAGTCCACTCTGTGGGGTGGTTGATGTTATGAAGAGCATCTAGCCTGCCAAAAACCCTCCCAAAACAGACACAGTAGCCTGGCATAGTTTTCTACCTATCCAGCTCCTGTCAAACTGTCCGACCCATGCCAGCATAAAAGGCAGATGTTAAACGATGATTATGATTATGATGATGATGATGATGCTTGTATTTTACATTCAAAATATGAACACTATTCAATTATTCAATATTTGCATGCTGCTTACTTAGTCAACATCTGCAGTGTTTATGTAATTTTGAACATGAACAATCACATCATTGAAATCTCAAGACTACAAAATAATGCAGGATAAATTCAAAATATGCATAAACAGCTGACAGAGTAGTCTGAATGCTAAAGGCTTAATAAACATCTGTACACAGTGTCTGGCCACTGAACATGTACTTATAAGGTAGCAAGCTGGCAGAAAGATTAGCACGCTGGGCGAGATGCTTAGTGGTATTTCGTCTGCTGTTACGTTTTGAGTTCAAATTCCGCCAAGGTCGACTTTGCCTTTCATCCTTTCGGGGTTGATACACTAAGTACCAGTTACGCACTGGGGTCGATATAATCAACTTAAACCGTCTGTCTGTCCTTGTTTGTCTCCTCTGTGTTTAGCCCCTTGTGGGTAGTAAAGAAATATGTACATGTACTCTAAAATTGGTACTCTGTCACTTATGGTGGCAAGGGTCCTGGT
>NC_043011.1:53153529-53186372 GCF_006345805.1 Octopus sinensis
CATACACACATACATACATACCTACATACATACATATATTAATACATTCATTCATACATACATACATACATACATACATACATACCTGCATACATACATACATACATACATACATACATACATATATTAATACATTCATTCATACATACATACATATATTAATACATTCATTCATACATACATACATATATTAATACATTCATTCATACATACATACATACATACATGCATACATACATACCTACATACATACATACATACATACATACGTACATACATACATACATATATTAATACATTCATTCATACATACATATATTAATACATTCATTCATACATACATACATTAATACATTCATTCATACATACATACATACATACATACATATATTAATACATTCATTCATACATACATACGTACATACATACATACATACATACATACATACATATATTAATACATTCATTCATACATGCATACATACATACATACATACACACATACACACATACACATACATACATACATACATACATACATACATACACACATACACACATACATACACACATACACACATACACACATACATACATATATTAATACATTCATTCATACATACATACATACATACATACATACATACATACACACATGCATACATACACACATACATACATACATACATACATACATACATACATACATACATACATACATACATACAAATTGAGTAGTAATTTGTAATTCATTCTATTGTTACTTGTTACTGGGAGTTGCACTCATTTCACTTATTTAGTTTAAGAAATGGGCAAAACCCTTAATCTTTGTCCCAGTTTGCCTGGAAACTCAGAGATTAACCATTTAACATTCAAATTACTCAGTCAAATGCAATGCAGTGTATTTCACATTGTTTTGAATTAATGCTGTATTATCTCATAGCTTCAAGATTTTGATGATGCATGATTGTTTTTAGAATGACATTGTAGGGTAGGTGTAAGAGGCTGGATCTGGCCTCTTTGGACATAAAACAGGCAGAGTATTTGGGCCTGATATGGTTGGATTAAATGATAAAGGGCTAAAGAAAAGAAGGCCCTCCAGTCATGTAACTGTTGGCTTTGTCTAACTGAGAATGAGCCAGAAACATCTTTTATTTTTTTATTCTTTTACTTGTTTCAGTCATCTGACTGTGGCCATGCTAGAGCACCACCTTAAAGGACACGGACACTCTTAACATGTCGCCGACACAGGTACCATTAACGTGTCACTGGTATGGGTGCCTTTTATGTGTTAAATTTTGTGTACTGATGAAGCGAATCACCACCTGTTACCTAGTAAATATAACTGTTTGTAATGTACTGAGTTTTCTTATTTGTTTCCATTTGTACACTTAAACCCTACCTGCTCCAAATCTTGTTGGTTTTTATGTAAAGTTTGAGAATAAGCATTTGGACAAAGAGAAGAATCCTCACTATATAATTACTTATTCTATGCAGAAGGGATTACCAGATACTTGCAGATTAGTGCAAATTTAAGAAGGGAAAGTCCTTCAACCAAAATATAAAAAAAAAATAATGAATAAAAATTTTGTAAACTTTAAATCTGATTTCCTTAACCTGATATAAGTGACATTGTGGAGGCGCAATGGCCCAGTGGTTAGGGCAGTGGACTCGCGGTCGTAGGATCGCGGTTTCGATTCCCAGACCGGGCGTTGTGAGTGTTTATTGAGCGAAAACACCTAAAGCTCCACGAGACTCCAGCAGGGATGGTGGTGATCCCTGCTGTACTCTTTCACCACAACTTTCTCTCACTCTTACTTCCTGTTTCTGTTGTACCTGTATTTCAAAGGGCCGGCCTTGTCACTCTCTGTGTCACGCTGAATATCCCCGAGAACTACGTTAAGGGTACACATGTCTGTGGAGTGCTCAGCCACTTACACGTTAATTTCACGAGCAGGCTGTTCCGTTGATCGGATCAACCGGAACCCTCGTCGTTGTAACCGACGGAGTGCTTCCATCCATAAGAAAGGTAGTGGTAGTGGTGATGTTGATGGTGGGTAATGTTTTGACATTAATATCTTTGACTAATATCTTCCCAAACTCTCATGAAATCCTTCAAATAATCCTCAGTGTTCATCTACTTGCTGACAAAACAAAAATCACAAAACAACTAAATACTATCATACTTTGCTAAACTCCTGATAAACAGCATCACTAAAATGTACAGTACAAAAAACATCAACCTCATATGCACTACCATAAATACTGAAATAAATAGATTAGTTTCTCTTCTAAACAAACAGAAGAGTGCATTGCCCACTGAGTCTTTCATCACTCTTAAAGACCACAAAGCAAATTACGTCTCTACTTCCAAATGTAAGCTAGTTAGCCTCTCTAAAAATGCACTGGAAGTAGATATCAAGTACCCTCTCAATAGTATCTACAGCTTCAAAATGAGAAGTACCATGAGAGTAGAACAATAAAACCATTGTGCTGCCATCATCAGGTGGTTGAAAAAGATAGCCCATTTGTTATCAAGGACTCTTATCCGTCTATATCTAAAACCTTTTTTCTGAAAACCTTGGACCTAATGAAGGATTTACCACAATTAGTAACCTTGACAATTAGGCAGTAATGAATGGAAGGAGCCCATTGTTGTATCGTGGGAAAATCTAATGGGTCAAAAAGGAAGATAACTCACTGAGATCTTCATAAGAACCTATGATGGAGCTGAAGTGAATAATTTCATGGGATTGTTTATCTTAGATAACACCTCCACCTCAAAAATCAACCAGTCTCATAGTTTTGGATTGTGCAGGAATTTTGCAACTCCAATAGGATGGCACTTCTCTTGACGCATAAATACAATAAATTTTTTTATACAAACAACAAGGTCAGCTAATCTTGCCTTTTTTTTTCATTTTCTTTTTCCAAATATAGGAAATTTTGTGTACAGCATATAGTACATCATCTTTTAGATTAACAATATAGGGGTTGTTCCTGTTTAATGGTATTATTTTCTCTCTAAATTTTGTTTACAAATGTATACTATGAAATATGTTGTTTAGTTTGAAGTTAGTCCTAAGTAGACCTATGATTAAAAGCATTCCAGCTGTGACCATACCTATTTCTTTATTACCCACAAGGGGCTAAACACAGAGAGGACAAACAAGGACAGACAAACGGATTAAGTCGATTATATCGACTCCAGTGCGTAACTGGTACTTAATTTATAGACCCTGAAAGGATGAAAGGTAAAGTCGACCTTGGCGGAATTTGAACTCAGAACGTAACAGCAGACGAAATACTGCTAAGCATTTCGTCCGGCGTGCTAACGTTTCTGCCAGCTCGCCGCTGTGACCATACCATCTTTTCTTCAGGCTTAGTGTATCTAGAATTACATTACTGAATATGTCCTTCCATTTTAAAAGTTGGCAGGATATGATTTGAAGGAGTTCTAGCTGCTGTTTCTAGCATCTCCTACAACTGCATAATCTCTCCTGTTGACTTGAATGTTTTTGTTGTTGCATGTTTCTATGTAATGTTACAGTGATATGAAAAGTGTGTTGTATGTACATAGTTTTTTGTATCTTGCATCTTTTACTTGTTTTAGTCATTAGACTGCAGCCTTGCTGGAGCACTGCCTTGATGAACTTTTAGTCAAATGAATCAATCCCAGTACTTATTTTTTGTGAAACCTGGTACTTAATCTATTGGTCTCATTTGACAAACCACTAAGTTACGGCAATTGAAACACACCGATGCCAGTTGTCAAGTGGTGATGGTGGTAGTGGTGGTGGTGGTGGTGGTGGTGGTAGTGGTGGTAGTGGTGGTAGTGGTGGTGGTGGTGGTGGTAGTGGTGGTGGTGGGGTAAACATAGACACAAAGACATAGGACATAGATATATATACATATACGATGAGCTTCTTTCAGTTTCCATCTACCCAATCCACTCAGAAGGCATTTGTTGGCCTGAGGCTATAGTAGAAAGCATTTGCCCAAAGTGAATGCAGTGGGACTGAACCTGGAACCATGTGGTTGGGAAACAGACTTCTTATCACACAGCCACACCTTTGCCTATATTATATTTGTATATGCATTTAATATGTAGAGTGTCTGATATACTGTCAAGTGAGAATATTGTTTCAGTATCTAGTGTATGACTATGTGTATAGCTTGATAAGGACTCATTGTGTGTGTGTCTTTATATATATATATATGTTAGTATGTGCATGTGAATGTGCGCACTTGCACATGTGTGAGTGTGTGCATGCATGTGTGTGTGTGTGTGTGTGTGCACATTAGGATACAACTTTATAGTACTTATTGGGTAGACTGTGGTCATTTCAACATGGAATGTATCTGTACTAAATGTAACAGATTGAAGAATTTACCATGCCTACCATGCTAAAACAGGGACCAATGAATGTTAATATACTTTATATATTGACATTCCAATCATACTGAAACACAGAGTAATGAATACTCTTTTACTCTTTTACTTGTTTCAGTCGTGTGATTGTGGCCATGCAGGAGCACCGCTTTTTAGTCGAGCAAATCGACCCCAGGACTTATTCTTTGTAAGCCTAGTACTTATTCTATCAGTTTCTTTTGCTGAACCGCTAAGTTACGGGGACGTAAACACACCAGCATTGGTTGTCAAGCAATGTTGGGGGGACAAACACAGACACACAAACATACACACACACACACATATATATATATATATATATATATACGATGGGCTTCTTTCAGTTTCCGTCTACCAAATCCACTATGGTTGGCCCGAGGCTATAGTAGAAGACACTTGCCCAAGGTACCACGCAGTGGGACTGAACCCAGAACCATGTGGTCGGTAAGCAAGCTACTTACCACACAGCCACTCCTACGCCTATGAATATTTATATATTTTC
This sequence comes from Octopus sinensis, assembly GCF_006345805.1. Lineage (NCBI taxonomy): Eukaryota > Metazoa > Mollusca > Cephalopoda > Octopoda > Octopodidae > Octopus > Octopus sinensis. The sequence goes on from NC_043011.1 coordinate 53,158,443, forward strand.
TAAATCACCATCTTAAAGACTCTCTTCAGTTATGAATGACCATGTGATTGCACCTAGAAAATTCCATTCTGAGGCACAAGTCCAAGAAAGGCCAACAATCGCTCATGCATACCAGCCTCCCCTTTCCACACCACTGATGTTATCCAAGAGAAAGGCAAAGGCCGATACAGCTTAGCACCAGTGACATCACAACTCATTTCTACAGCTGAGTGAACTGGAGCAATGTGAAATAAAGTGTCTTGCTCAAGAACACAACACAGTCTGGTTCGGGAATCGGACTCACTACTTCATGATTGTGAGCCCAACACTCTTACCCCTGAGCCATGCACCTTTACATCATCTTAGCCATGCTCAAACATAGCACAACGGATGTTAACATGCATTTTAAATCATGATCATAACCAAGCATGCTCAAACATGGAGCAATATATGTTAATATATTTTTTTATATCATCATCCTAATCAGGCTCAAACATGGAGCAATGGATGTTAATATATTTTTTTAAATTATCATCTCAGCCATGCTCAAACATGGAGTGATTGATGTGAAGCAATTTTTAAAATCATGGAATATAAAATGTTGTTTTTTTAATCCAAAATGAAAAATTTTCCAATAAACCCCTCGTTAATAAACCCAAAGGATTTAAAAGCTTTTCTTCTTTGTCCACTTCCAGGATCTGTCATATTGCAGCTTTCTAAGGATTTCTGAAGATTAACATTGGCATTTAAACAATTAAAAACCATCAGGTATTATATTTGTTTATTTGTTGTTCTTTTTGTTAGCATTGCATATTTCAAGTTTTTCTTTTAAATATTTAAATATTTAAAGAAATTTCAACTAAAAAAGTAAATTCATTAAAATTTTTCTGTTTAAGTTGAATGCACTTTTTTTTATATATTTCTTTTATTTTTGTTTCAATAATGTTTAATGTGTATCATGAGCTGTTATCTGGATTGAATTCCTTAGCAGATTATTGTGATTATTATTATTATTATTATTATTAAAAGAATTGGTGAGGTGGCAGAATCATTGGCACGCTGGGCAAAATGCTTAGTGACATTTTGTCCATCTTCACATTCTGAGTTCAAAAGTTCAAATTCTGCCAGGGTTGACTTTAGGGTCAATAAAATAATTACCAGTTGAACACTGGGGTTGATGTAATCAACTTAAATCTCCTCTAAAACTGCTGGCCTTGTGCCAAAAATTTGAAATCAATACTATTCTTCTTCTTCTTCTTCTTCTTCTTCTTCTTCTTATTATTATTATTATTATTATTATTATTATTATTATTATTATTATTATTATTATTATCATTATCATTATCATTATTATTATTATTGAGTGAGAGAGCAGTGCATGCCATCAAAGTGACACTGGGGTAAAATATGCGATACCCAGTATACCCATCATGACTACCTATCTGATAAGGGTACACCAGACACATGCATCACAACCATATGTGCATGACATGGTGATCTCATATCAAGATTAACAGCGCATGACCTTGCAGGAGGGGCCCAGTTAGAATTTTCTTCAGGTCGATTAGCCCATCCTGCTCAGAAGGTCTCTGAACAAGGGTTGTTTAAGGATGTTGAATGAAACACCCATGTTTCCAGAGGTGAATTATCCAAACCCCAAAGAATTCCTCTCAACACATGGCTATGATGCTCCCCCACTATTTCTGCTCATGATCAGAGATGCACATATCGTAAGCAACTAAGGGACATGCTTAACTGATTAAGGTCAAACAACTGACAAGCAAATCTGTGGTATAGACAAAACAAAGTACATGATAACACTTCCAACCAGTTAAGATCAGAAGCCACGAGAGCCATTGCTTGGTACTACATCAGGACGATTGTTGTTGTTGTTGTTGCTGTTGCTGCTGCTGCTGCTGTTGTTGTTGCCTTTGCTCAGCTTCTAACATTGGAGATGTACTATAGTGTCAGCTGTTCACTACCAGTGAAGTAATGTAACACCTCTTATTTTTCAAGCACCTTCCGGAGTATTTGAGCTGTTCCAAGCAGTGCTGTTTTCTGCAAGTGATCCACCCTTATTGTGGCCCCTGTTTGTTCCACGTACTCCTCGAGATTTTTGCTCACTGTTCCAAGGGTTCCAACAATTATTGGTACTTCTGCTACCTTTTTCATCAACCACAACTGCTTAACTTCCCAAGCTAACCTGTCATATCTCTCGACTTTTCTTCCTTCCTTATCGCATACCTTGTTGTCAGCTGGGCATGCTGTGTCTATGATCCAGCATAGTTTGTTTTCTTTCTCAATTAAGACTATGTCTGGTTTCCTATTCTCAATCTCATGGTTGCACTGAATCATAAAATCCCATAGGATCTTTGCATTATTATTATTATTATTATTATTATTATTATCTATTATTATTATTATTATTATCATTATTATTATTATTATTATCATTATTATTATTATTATTATTATTATTATTATTATTATCATTATTATTATTATTACTATTACTATTTCTATTATTATTATTATTATTGAGTGAGCGAGCAGAGCATGCCATCAAAGTGACACTGGGGTAAAATATACAAAGCCCAATATACCCATCATGACTACCCGTCTGATAAGGGTACACCAGGCACATGCATCACAACCATATGTGCGCGACATGGTGATCTCATATCAAGATAAATAGCACATGACCTTGCAGGTGGAGCCCAGTTAGAATTTTCTTCAGATCGAGTAACCCATCCCGCTCAAAAGGTCCCTGAATAAGGGTTGTTTAAGGACGTTGAACGAAACACCCATGTTTCCAGAGGTGAATTATTCAAACCCCAAAGAATCCTTCTCAACACATGGCTATGATGCTCCCCCACTACTTCTGCTCGTGATCAGAGATGCACATATTGTCAGCCACTAAGGGACATGCTCAACTGGTTAAGGTCAAACAACTGACAAGCAAATCTGTGGTATTGAGCAGAATATTATTATTATTATTATTATTATTATTATTATTATTATTATTATTATTATTATTATTATTATTATTCTAATGCATGCTTATTTAGTTACAGATATTTTATCTGGAATGCTCATTGCTTTAACCAATGAAGTGCCAGCTTCCATTGGTTCTTGGGTAAAAAAAAGAATGAGATCTTTTTTTAATGCTGTAATCATCATTATCGCTTGACTTTGCAAACAAATATTTTTAAAAGAATCTGTGTTGAATACAGACTTGTTGGTGGCTAGAAAACCAATATGGAATAGACAAGTCTGTTCACAGTAGCTGCAAATGAAATTCTATTCTGAACTCACTGTCATAATTCTTCACCTGACTTCTTTTCCCACCCAATGCATTTTTGCAGGAGGAGACAGAGTGGTAAATGGAATGTCACCAAGTTTCATGATTGGAGGTTATGGTAGACTTTTGTTACCCACCCTCACCTGTTTCCAAGCAAGGTAATATTTCGTCTAAACCAGACCTGTTTTCATGCTAATAGTAATGAAGGGTGAAGGCGCATGGCTTAGTGGTTAGGGCAGTCAACTCATGATTGTATGGCTGTGAGTTCGATTCCTAGCAGTGTGTTGTATGCTTGAGCAAGACGTTTTATTTCACATTACTCCAGTTGACTCAGCTGGCAAAAATGAGTTGTGTCTGTATATCAAAGGGCTGGCCTTGTCACATTCTGTGCCAAACTGAATATCCCTAAAACTACATAAGGGTACAAATGTCAGTGGATGGCTCAGCCACTTGCACGTTAATTTCAGGAACAAGCTGTTCTGTTGATGGGATCTACTGGAAACCCTCGTCCTCATAACCGATGGAGTGCCAGTTAGTAATGAAGAATATTGCTCGCATAATCATGGCTATCATGTAAAGTTGAGCTATCATGTAAAGTTGAGACAAGGGGGAAGTAACACACACTCACACACACACAACACACACACACACACACGTGCATGCATGCACGAGTGCACACACACACACACACATGCATGCACAAGGGGTTTCTCTCAGTTTCTTATTTCTTTACTGCCCACAAGGAGCTACACACAGAGGAGACAAACAAGGACAGACAAACGGATTAATTCGGTTATATATGACCCCAGTGTGTAACTAGTACTTATTTAATCGATCCTGAAACGATGAAAGGCAAAGTCAACCTCGACAGAATTTGAACTCAGAACATAGCAGCAGACGAAATACCTATTTCTATGTCTTTACTGCCCTCAAGGGGCTACACAGAGAGGAGACAAACAAGGACAGACAAATGGATTAAGTCAATTATATCGACCCCAGAGCATAATTTGTACTTCTTTAATCGATCCTGAAAGGATGAAAGGCAAAGTCAACCTCGACGGAACTTGAACTCAGAACATAGCGGCAGACGAAATACCGCTAAGCATTTCGCCCGGCGTGCTAACGTTTCTGCCAGCTCGCCGCCTGAGAGAAACCAATGGGTTTTTTTCTCAGTTTCTGTATGCCAAATTCACTCTGAAGGCTTTGGTTGGCCTGTGGCTGTAGTAGAAGACACTTGCTCAAGATGCCATGCCGTGGGATTGAACCCAAAGCCATGTGGTTGTGAAGCTCATGTCTTACTACATGGCCACACACATGTCTAATTGGTAATAACTGAACATAAAATGGTTAATTCTCCTCCAGCCTTCCTTTAGCTGTAGTTAGGAGCTTCTTATTTTTCTGTCGGAATATAAAGAGAACGAATTTCAAGTGATAGCAGTCAGCAGTCTTGAATGACCAATTTTCTAGTTGATTTACAGCGTTTCACTTGGCAACCAGATGAAGCAGCCATCAAAGGCTATAAATAAAAAATGTTGTTCTTGAGAAATCCACGAATGTCATAGAACTTCCTTTGACATTCTTTGTGACAGTGTGTGTGTGTGTGTGTGTGTGGTGTGACGGTTGCAAAGCATAGTCTCATTTTATGTAGGAAATTAACGAGATGGAGGTGTGACAAAGTACCAAGCAAGAAAACACAAGAAATCCAAGTAAAATAATAATTTCCAAGATAGAAAAAGGAACACAGACACAGGTGAGGAAGGTGGGGGGGAGGGGTATAACTTTTATCATTTACTTCTTACCTTTCACTTGTTTTAGTCATTGGACTGTGGCCATGCTGGAGCACTACTTTGTAGTGTTTAGTCAAACTAATTGACCACCAGCACTTACTTTTTAGCAGTTTCTTTTGTTATCGGGGATGTAACCAAACCAACACCAGCTATCAATCTGTGTCATGGGGACAAATGCACAAACACACACACACACACACTCACACACACACACAAACACACATACACAAAGACATACATGCAGAGACATGCACACACAAACACACACACACAAAGACATACATGCAGAGACATGCACACACTCACTCATACACAAAAATACACATACACACGCATACACATACACACACATACACATGCACACATATGCATGATGCACTTCCTTACAGTTTCCATCAATCAAATTCACTCACAAGGCATTGGTCAGCTGGAGGAGCTATAGTAGAAGGCATTTGTCCAAGGTGCTGTGCAGTAGGACTGAACCTGAAGCTATGAGGCTCGAAAGCGATCTCCTTAACCACACAGCTAAGCCTGTGCCTACAGCTCGTTAAACTGATGCAGTTTAATTGATTAATGGTGGAAGAACACATTTTTAATTAAATTACTCAAAGAAATTATACTAATTTATTGATTACTGATGTTAATTATTTGATTACACGTTTATTAATTACTGACACTAAATTTATTAATTGATCCTGGTAAATTATTTAATTAGTGTTGTATACATTTATTAAATACCAACAGTAAACTATTAATTATTGATCTTTTATCATTATCATAATTTCTTATTTGTTTCTGTCACTGGAGTGTGGCCCTACTGGGGCACTGCCTCAGAGAGTTTATAGTCAAATGAATCAACTGTAGTAATTATTCTGTCTGTCTTTTATACTGAACCACTAAGTTATGGGGATGTAAACAAACACACACACACACGCATGCACACACACACACACACACGCACGCACACGCACACACACACATGTATATACATGTAATGGGTTTCTTTTAGTTTCTATCTACCAAATCCACTCACAAGGCTTTGGTCAGCCTAGGGTTGTAGTAGAATACATTTGCCCAAGGTGCCATGCTACAAGACTGAACCTAGGTCCATGTGGTTGGGAAGCAAGCTTCTCAGCACACAACCATAGCCTGCATGCACACATGCACACACACATGCACACACACACATGCACTCATGGACACGTGTGCACACACACATGCATGCACACATACATGCACTCATGGACACATGCACACACACACAGGCACACAAACATGCAGTCAAGTGCACATGCATGCACACTCACACACACACACATATGGACTCACGCACATACACACATGATAGGCTTCCACACAGTTTCCTTCAGCCAAATTCAATCACAAGGCATTGGTTAGTCTGGGGCTATAGAGCAGCAAGCTGGCAGAATTGTTAGCACATTGGGTGAAATGCTTAGCTGTATTTCGTCTGTCATTATGTTCTGCTCAAATTCCACCGAGGTTGACTTTGCCTTTCATCCTTTCGGAGTCAATTAAATAAGTACCAGTTACGCACTGGGTCAATGTAATCAACTTAATCTCTTTGTCTGTCCTTGTTTGTCCCTTCTATGTTTATCTACCTGTGGGCAATAAAGAAATATATAGTAGAAGACACTTGCCTAAGGTGCTGCACAGTAGGATTGAACCCAAAACCACATGGTTGCAAAGCAGGTTTCTTAACTGCTTAGTCACACCTGCACCATTAATTAGTTAAACTAAAGCAGATAAATTGAATTTGAGAAAAACTTCTTCCAAGAGATTACTTATGCAAATTTATTGATTACCAATGTTAATTATTTGATTAATCGTGTATAAATTACTAATACTAAATTTAATAATTACTCTTATTTATTTAGTAAACTATTAGTAATTAATAGTAAACAATTAATTACCAACATTAATTATTTTTATTACTGATATTTAGTTTATTGATTATTGATATCAATTTTAATAATTATTGATGTTTATTTTACTAGTTATTGTTATTAATTTATTGATTATAAATAATTATTTTATTGATTACTAGTATTAATATTAATAATTAAACAGGTCTGCAACCTAAAAATTGTTTCACATTTATTGGGTGAAATTGATAATTTTTACCTGTGATATCAAAAATTACAAAGAAATTAATTATCCTACCATGTACAGTTTCTTCACAAAATTAATCATTGCATTTTACCATTATGCCTGAATTTGACTATTGTCTTTCATTGTTACTATTAATTACCATACGTAGGAGTGGCTGTGTGGTAAGTAGCTTGCTTACCAACCACATGGTTCCGGGTTCAGTCCCACTGCGTGGCACCTTGGGCAAGTGTCTTCTACTATAGCCTCGGGCTGACCAAAGCCTTGTGAGTGGATTTGGTAGATGGAAACTAAAAGAAGCCCGTCATATATATGTATGTATATATATGTGTATGTATGTATGTGTGTGTATATGTTTGTGTGTCTGTGTTTGTCCCCCAACATCGCTTGATAATCGATGGTGGTGTGTTTACGTCCCCGTAACTTAGCAGTTTGGCAAAAAAGACCGATAGAATAAGTAGTAGGCTTCCAAAGAATAAGTCCTGGGGTCGATTTCCTCAAGTAAAGGTGGTGCTCCTGTATGGTCACAGTCAAATGACTGAAACAAGTAAAAGAGTAAAAGAGTATATTCATTTAAATGGTAAATCAAATATATAATGTCAAAAAATGTCCCCTTCTTCTTTCTTACAGACCTCCGCATCATTTGAAGCAAGGATGTCTTCTAGAAGATGTGAAGCAAGTCCAGAGAAACCTTATCAAGTGTGTCAAAATATCTTATTGTGCCTACTTTGGTGTGAAATTAGAGACCAAGATAAGAAGAGGGCTTCTTATCAATCCTGGTTAATTTGTGTTGAAGAACTAAGACAATGGACAAAATGTACAAAGTCATTTGATTTTGGGGGTCCAGTGATATGGAGGGAGCCGAAAAATCAGTGCTGATTGCTACCTTTGTTAATGTAAAGTATAGGGACGCAATTCAAAGAATGGAAAACATTATTTATCCAAACTGCCCATTTGCATTGTGATTTGTTCCCCATTGACCAGATGTTCCAGGTCCATCACTACCAGGAAACCTTAAAACATATGCTTGAGATTTGAGTCTGAAGGCATAAATAATAATGACGATGAAGATGCAGTAATCATGAAGGAAACATGAAAATTTGGTGTCACTCTTACACAAGATTAAATTCAAAGATCACAACTAGATGATTTGCAGCGACTTGAAAAAAATATTTATTTCTTTACTACCCACAAGGGGCTAAACACAGAGAGGACAAACAAGGACAGACAAAGGGATTAAGTCGATTACATCGACCCCAGTGCACAACTGGTACTTAATTTATCGACCCCGAAAGGATGAAAGGCAAAGTCGACCTCGGCGGAATTTGAACTCAGAACGTAACGGCAGACGAAAAACGGCCACGCATTTCGCCCGGCGTGCTAACGTTTCTGCCAGCTCGCCGCCTTTAAAGAAATATTGCATGTTGCTTGGACAACAGTCAGACTTCACAGAGTTTCCTTGTTTCTTGTGTGAATTGGACAGTAGAGCCAGGGACCTCCATTGGTCTAAAAAGAATAGCCAAGTAGGGAGATGCTTATACTAGAAACATATCCTTTGAGAAAGTTTAGATCATCCGAAAAGGGTTCTTTTGTATCCTCTACATATAAAACTTGGCCTCATGAAGCAACTTATAAAAAATTTGCTGCAGGATGGAGAGGGCTTCATGTATTTGTGTATGAAATTTCCTGCTCTATCAGATACCAAGATTGAAGAGGATGTATTTGTAGGAACAGATATAAGGAAACCTATGAAGGATAAAAATTTTGAAAACTCTCTTAGTGATTCTGAATAAGTTGCATGGATTAGTTTTAAAGATGTGATGAAGAACTTCTTGGGTAATCAGAAGGATCAAAATTACAAAGACATAGTGGGAAGAATGCTGGAAAATTTCAAAGCCTTAGGATGTAAAATCATCATCATCATCATCATCATTTGATGTCCAGTCTCCATGCCTGTATGGGTTGGATGGTTTGATATGGAGCTGAACAGCAGGGAGCTGTCCAGATTCCAACTGTCTGTTGTGGCATGGTTTCCACAGCTAGATGCCATTCCTAATGCCAACCACTTAACAGAGTGTGTTGGGAGCTTTTTACATGTCACTGTCATGGCTATGTTTACACAGCACTGACTTGGGTGCTTTTTAAGTGGCACCAGCATCTGAAAGGATGAGCCTGTATGTATGGAAGACAATGATTTTATTTAGCCTGAGGTGAACATTAAATTTCATATCCTACATGCCCATCTGGATTTCTTTCTGGAAAGTCTGGGAGATATGAGTAAGGAGTAGAGGAAAGGTTTCACCAAGACATAAAGAGGATAGAAAGATGTCAGGGAAGATGGAATGTCAGTATGATGGCTGATTACTGCTGGATGATCCCTCAAATGCCCATAAGTGAAAGAGTTCCAGGCAAAAGAGTTCCAAGTGAAAAAGAAGAGATTTTGAGGTGCTGAATCCAAAAAATGAAAGGAGCCCTCCTAAAATTCTGTTTCTTTACCTTTCAATTGCACTTGTGCCATTTTATTTTTGCTAAATAAAGAGCCAAGTCCATTTTTATTAGTTTTGTAATGAGCCAGGAAAGCTGTTTGTGTTGCTGTGATGCAGTACAGTTGTGCTATCACATACTCCAGTGAATCAGAGTTGGACATGTAGGAATACAAAAGGCAGTTCTCTGCCCAAGCAGAGAAGCACTATTTTTAAGCAGTTGGTGAAAAAATAGCACAGATACAACAGTTCTTTCAATATGAAATAGCTTCTGGCTTTTGACCACCAACTTCGTTCAGCCATCTTGGAGTTATATTGGCTCTCAACTTGTCACCTCCTGAACAATCTAGTTCATTTATGCTAACTTTGCTTCTGAAAGGTCTGGATGACTCAGCCACAACTCTGCCTCATAACGAACAGTATATTTTCGTTTAACCCTTTAGCATTTAAACTGGCCATATCCAGCCAAAAGTATTCTGTCTGTTTTATGTTCAAACTGGCCAGATCTGGTCTCTTACACCAACCCTACAATATTGTTTGAAAAATTAACAGCTACTTCATCAAAATCTCATAGTTACAAGATAATGCATGATTAGTTCAAAACAATGTGGATAAAAAAGCATTAATCTTGGCAGAATAATGCAAACACTAAAGGGTTAAGCTAGCTTTGTTCCTATTACCTTACAATGGCTTCCAACAGAATCATTTTGTGCAAAAGTAAGTTATAATACTTTACCTGGCTCACATACACATACAGGCTATACACTTTTACTGCTTGTCAGCATTCAATTCTATTTTAATAAAAGTTACAATGTTTCATTTAAAAACTGCCTTCTGGCATTCATTACACATGCCTCAAAAGCACATTTAACCCTTTAGTATTTAAACCGGCCATATCCGGCCAAAATAGCTAATCTGTTTTCTGTTCAAACTGACCAGATCCAGGCCCTCACACCTACCCTACAATGTTATTCTACATTAAGTAATTACACCATCAAGATCTTGAAGATATGAGATAATGCATGATTAATTCAAATCAATGGGAATCAATAAGCATTATGTTTGATAGAATAATCTGAACACTAAAGGGTTAATGGATTTTGTCACAAACACTTTCATACTTTAAATTAGTGACCACTCTCACTGAAGTTTCATTTTGTCCTACCATATGTTGATTTACCTACAAATGATGGTATATTTGATCATTAAATTTGTGTCAAAATCTCAGGTAATGGGAAAGAGCTTTTTTAATATTCCGAACTAACACCTCAAAAATGTATAAAGTAACATACAATTATGAAAACAATTCTCAAATGATTTTGTTCTGCAGACCTGTGTTTATTGATCGTTATTTTATTGATTATTGATAGTATATTATTGGTTATGGATATTAACCTATTGATTATGGATATGAACTTATTGGTTATTAATATTATTTTAATTGATTAAGGTAGCAAGCTGTCAAAATTGTTAGCAGCTGGGCAAAATGCTCATCAGCATTCCAATAGTCTATATGGTCTGAGTTCGACTTTGCTTTTCATCTTTTCAGGAGTCTATAAAATTAGCACCAATTAAGCACTGAGATTGATGTGATTGACCAGCCTCCTCACCTGAAATTACTGGCCTTGCACTAAAATTTGAAACCAATATTGATTTAATTGATTGAGATTTGAACGTCAAATATATAGAATCATAACAACACAAATTGTTTGGATCAGTGCATTACCCTTTTGGTCTCTCTGCACATATGCTTACATACATACTACATACATACATACATACATACATACATACATACATATATATACACATATACATACATACATACACACAAGCACGTGCACATGTACCTACATACATACTTCCACACACGCCAGCTTAATTTAATTCGTCTTTAGTCGAAAGACACCTGTTGTTATGTCCTGTTATTTATATTTGTGTAACATTTCTGGGGGTTTTTTCCGTCCTTGTTTCATATACATTCGTTGCTTTCTTCCAAGGAATGTAATGCTCTTAGCTTATTTTTCCTTGGGGCTGACCAGATTGGAGCAATCTCGAGTATAACCAGCTGAAATTGCAAAGATAATCTGGAACTCGACTGAGGATAGAAAACTCCGAATGATCCGGCCTTGTTTTCCATGTATCATCTGTCTGGATATTTTGTTTTCCTTGTTTTGTTTCACCTAACTGTCTGGATGTTTTGCGTTCTTGTCCCATATTTGTATTTTTTATACCTACATACATACATACATATATACATACATACATTTATATATACATAAATGCATACATACATACATACATACATATATACATAAATACATACATACATGCATGGTAGAAGTCAGCTCGCACCATCTAAATGCAGTGAGTCCAAACAAATATTTTGAGAGTCCAAGAAGTTATTGTACATTAATTTGTTTTGAGTGGATTAAAGTATTGCACAGCACTGAGCCCATTTTTCAGTGCTATCAGCTATAAAACCAGTGGTACCACAAAGGCTGAGACGACCAGAAATCAACTGCATTTCATGTTGTTTACGGTTTTTTCGTATTTCATGTTTACAGTTTGTGATGTCCTGTACCCATATATGCATATATATATCATTTATAGCTGCATTATATGGCTAATAGGTTAAATGAGACATACCTATCTTCATGGCCGAAACAGCTGTCACTTATAATGTAAATGTATTTTTATATCTTGTTATATTTATTTAGTTATATCTCACCATATTGTTTGTAATTATTGTACTGTATTAATGTCTAATCTCATTGCTATTGTGTAGTGTTTTAATAAAGTATATGATTCGGTATTATCTGATAGATGATGATTGATTTAGATATATTTCTCCATTTTCTCATTTTGTATATATATATATATATATATATATATAATATATATATATATATATATATTATTATTATTATTATCATTATCATATATATATATATATATAATATAAGTAATTTATTTTACTAAGCCCTAATTATATATATATAATATATATATATATATAGAGGAATGGCCAAAAGTCACCTGACAGTAGATCAAAATTCCATAAATGATTTTCAATTTTATTTATTCATTCCAATTATGAATGTTTAATAATTAAATACTGAGTTAAAATCATGATTTTTTTTCAACATTTGTTTATTTATTAGAGAATTCTCATATAAAATAATTTTTTGTTTTAATCTTGGAATTAAATGGGTTTTGATTTACTGTCAGGTGACTTTTGGTCAACCCTGTATATATAGTGTACTGTTCTGTGGTGGTAAGATCAACATGTATTCCATCTTGTGAGACATAAATATTATGTAATAAACACAATATATATTTTTATGTGCTACTATTAGTTTCATGTGCTGAGAACATGCCAAACACTATTTTATAACATGTCTGACATCTTGTTATGCCATGTTGGTAGTGCCTACTGACTATGCCGAGATGTCAGATGTGTTATAAAATAATGTTTGGCATGTTCTCAGCACATGAAACTAATAGCAGCACATAAAAACATATTGTGTTTATAAAATTTTTTTTTTTTTCTCATCTGTTTTTTCTTGTTATCCAATGCAACAACTCTATTTTTATATCCCGTAATGTTTTGATGATTCTCCAGAGTCATGAGTAGATTCAACCAATCAGAAAACCTACCTGTTGTAAGTGATATTTGGTATTTGGAAAAGAGGGTAAGCACAAAACAGTATATACAGCCTTTGCTCTTTGAGTAAACTAACCAGGATCTCATCACAGTCTGACCATTTTACAATCTGTTTATATTGCTTTTATTTGAGAAGCCACTGTTTTAATCCTGGAACCATGTGGTTGGGAAACAAATATCTTACCAAACGACCACACTTGCACCTATACATAATTTATTCTATTTTGAAAAAACAAAACAAAACAGAATAAAAACTGATTTCTTGTATCAAACAATTCAGCCTGAAATCATTATCGATTTTCTACGGAATCACCGAATTTATTCCCTGGTTCATACGTCTGCTTTGTTTCTTGTTGTTCCAAGGTACTTTGGTACTGACACAGTGATCATCATTTATATGGGCTAAAAAAATGCTAGATGGAGCCTCAAAAAGTTTGTAAACTATCATTGGCTTCACTAGTGCTTGGTTGGCTTGTTTTGGTCACAGATGTTGACAAACTTAACATTGTAAAATATTGGGTTGTTCGGAAAGTTCATGCCAATTTTTAAGGGAAAGAAAAAGGTCAATATATTACTTGCCATTACATTTTTAATCAACCAAATATGAACCATTTTGTTGCACAATGCGTCTCCCTCTTTCCTTTAACTTGAAAATACCTTCTTCCCAGAATTGAGGTGGTTTCATGGCAAAGAATTCATCAAGGCATCTTTTTACATCATCCATTTACCATTAAGACTATTCTGCAGAGACCTGAATAAGTGGAAATCCGAAGGAGCAATATCTGGTGAATATGGAGGGTGGGGTAACACATCCCAGCCGAGCTGCAGCAATCTTTGTCTGGTTCCTAAAGCATCAAGTGCCGAAAATGAACTTTCTTATCTTCCATTTTAAAGGGTTACAGAATTAACACAGGTTATAGGAAGATAAACCTTCTTCCACAAAAAGTTAGCTTAAACTGTGCTCTAAATGGAGGTCTATTCAAATCTTGTTTTATGGACTCAACCATGTTCTAAAATAAGTGGAAAGGTAAGCTACTATAAATCAGCACAAACTTTCTGGACAACCCAATAGCTTTTGATATTTACAGATTTCATAGTCATTTTGTCCCTTTTCGCATTTTGCATTCAAATTTCACCAAGACTACTTTACCTCTCATCCTTTTGGGGTCAATAAAAAAAGTACCAGTTGAGCACTGGTGTTGATGTAATCAACTTACCTCTCACTGAAATTGCTGGCCTTGTGCCAAAAATAGAAACCAATATTAACGCACATCATCCAATCACTTTTCTTTGAGTCTGTATTTTTGATATCCACTTTAGTGCTTTTTGAACTTATTGACATTCCTTTTGAGTTTTTAGACAGAGCTTCATTATTATGAGTGAATATGATTGTAACAACTGCAGAATATTTTTAATGTAATTTCCAATTCATGGATCAGATTAAAGTTTTCAAACCAAAGTATAGTCATTGAAGGAATAAAAACATTAAAGGAATAATTTCAAAAGCTATTCCCACAAAGCTAATGTGTTATTGTTGCTAGTTTGGAAAAAGTTGTTTGTCTATGCTGTTTAAATCAAAAATTAAATAAAATATTTCACTGCTGTTTCCTTTCTTGCTCTGTTCCACTTCTTACATAAGCATTTTCTTTATCAGTGTAGCACAAAAACTCATGGAAGCAATTTAACTGAAAACAGTTTTAATAGGCGTAGGAGTGGCTGTGTGGTAAGTAGCTTGCTTACAAACCACATGGTTCCGGGTTCAGTCCCACTGCGTGGCTCCTTGGGCAAGTGTCTTCTACTATAGCCTCGGGTCGACCAAAGCCTTGTGAGTGGATTTGGTAGACGGAAACTGAAAGAAGCCCATTGTATATATGTATGTATATATATATATGTATGTGTGTGTATGTTTGTGTGTCTGTGTTTGTCCCTCAACATTGCTTGACAACCGATGCTGGTGTGTTTACGTCCCTGTAACTTAGCGGTTCGGCAAAAGAGACTGATAGAATAAGTACTAGGCTTACAAAGAATAAGTCCTGGGGTTGACTTGCTCGACTAAAGGCGGTGCTCCAGCATGGCCACAGTCAAATGACTGAAACAAGTAAAAGAGTAAAAGAGTTTAGCATTCACTTAAAATAATGTAAGAATATAAACTTAACATAGCAGTTCATGATCACCAAAAAACCCCAAAAGATAACAAAATAAAGTGCCTACTATAATATTAATTGTGGAGGTGCATGGCTTAGTGTTAGGGTGTCAGCACCATGATTGTAAGATTGTGGTTCTTGAGCAAAACAACGCATTGTGTTCTTGAGCAAAACACTTCATTTTACGTTTCTCCAGTCCACTCAGCTGGCAAAAATGTGATGGACTGGCGTCCCGTCCAGCTGGGGAACACATACACCATAGAAACCAGGCCCATGAGCCTGGCTAGGCTTTAAAAGGGTGCATTTATTAATTATTTATAATATTAATTATAACCTTTTATCTTTTGCCTTTTACTTGTTTCAGTCGTGTTTGACTGTGGCCATGCTGGAGCACCACCTTGAAGAATTCATTTTTTAATGAATCAACCCCAGAACTTATTTTTTTAAAGCTTGGTATTATTTTGTTGTCCCCTTTTGCCAAACTGCTAAGTTATGGGGACATAAACACTCCAACACTGCTTGTCAAGTGGTGGTGGGGGGACATACACACACACACGATTGGCTTCTTTCAGTTTCCATCTGCCAAGTCCACTCACAAAGCTTTGGTCAGTCTGAGGCTATAGTAGAAGAGACTTGCCCAAGGTGCCATGCAGTGGGACTGAACCCAGAACCATGTCGTTGGAAAGCAGAATTATGGGTCTTCATATTGACTATAAAAATAGCAATAAGCAGTAGTACATGTACTAACGCCTGTATTTTTGTGTTACAGGGGCTTATATGCCCTAATATTACACAATTTTCTAAAGTCAATATATGGTGAAAGCTCATAATTCTATTTACAATAATTGCACTCACCACTGTTTTCTAATTCACATAGAAGTCACACATATTTATGCATAATATTGATATTTTAATATTAACATTGAAGTGGCAAGCTGGCAGAATCACTAGCACACCTTTCAGAGTCAATAAAATAAGTGCCAGCTGAGCACTGGGGTCAATGTAATTGACTCTAGCTCCTCTCCAAAATTGCCGGCCTTGTGCCAAAATTTGAAAATGATATTTTAATATTAATGCATAAAGTAGGATGGTGAGCTGGCAGAATTCATGATGGTGAAAGTGATTGCGTAGTGGACAGTTTAGGTCCTGTGTCATTAGATGATGAAGATACTCAAAAACAATTATCTGAAACTCACCCAATTATGAAAGAGGATTATGTTTCTAGAGACAGACAAGAGGTTTGGCATTCTAATCCTCTTACTCAAGCAGTAGTAAGAACTCCATCTTGTAATATTGTGCACCAAGAATGCGGACAATACCCTTTTGCTATGTTTTACTATCTTTATGCACCAGAATCTTCTTGAAATAATTCGTAAATGGACAACTGTTGAAGGTCAGGTTGCTTATAAAAGATGAACGGAAGGAAATTGATCACACTGAGCGAAAGAAATTTATTGGACTGATTATTCTTCTAAGGTGTTTATAAATCTAAACATGAAAATGTCACACAGTTATGGAGTCAAGAAGATGGCTGTCCAATATTCAACAAAATTATGAACTGGAGAAGATTTCAACAGATTTTACAAGTATTGCATTTTGATGATGCTAGTGTAAGAAGAAAAAAGAGAAGTGATGATAAATTGGAGCCCATAGGAGAAGTATTTGAAATGTGGAATCAGAATTTGCAAGGTGGATATGTTCCAAGTTCATGCATGACAGCTGATGAACAATTAGTTTCATTCAAAGGGTGGTGCTCATTGTGGGTATATATTCCTTCAAAACCAGGGAAATATGGAATTAAAATTTGGACAATATGTGACAGTAGAACATCTTATGCCTGGAAATGCAAATTTCCACTGGAAAAGACACACTAAAAGGGAAAGAGACAAATCAAGGTTCAAGAGTTGTTGAAGACCCAGTAAAAGAACTTGAAAATACTGGTTGCAAATATAACTTGTGATAATGTTTTTACAAGTCTAGGGTTGGCTCAAAAGCTGCTTAGCAAGAAAACTACTTTAGTCGGAACTATTAGAAAGAACAGATATAAACTTCCAAGTGCTTTCACAAAAGGAAAAGAAAGAGAAATCAACAGCATAATATTTGGATTTCAAAAGGATTCTATGATTCTATCTTATTGTCCCAAGAAAAATTATGCTGTCGCACTTACAAGTACAATGCACTCTCAGCCTTCAATTGATTCAAAAAGTACTGAAAAATACCCTGAAGTTATTACATGTTACAACAAAACAAAAGGAGGAGTAGATACCCTAGATAAGATGGTAAGGACATACACTTGCAAAAGAATGACTTGAAGATGGCTTATGGTTATATTCTACAACATGCTTGATATAAGTGCAGTGAATGCTTTCATTGTTGCTAAACAGCTTCACTTGCAAAATTTCCTGGATAAAAGAAGACAGTGCCTAATTCAGTTAGGAAAGGAAGTTTCTGGAGTTAAATGCTAAAGAAGAACATGACGAACAATCTTCTAATTTCTCTAAAATTTCTCAACCAAGCAAGAAAAGAAGACGATCTTCAACCTCATTTGAGATTCTTCAGCCAAAGAAAAAAGGAAGATGTTCTTTATGTGGCCCAAAAAGACTCGAAAACTCGTATTACATGTAAGAATTGTAATATCTATGGAGTAAAGATTGTTTGCCAACATAACATGGCAGTCCTGGTTTAGGACGAATTTTGCTGTAATTAGCCCCAGGAGACATTGTCTCTAGCTGGCTATATGATACGATCTGTGTCCTTATATTTTTGAACACGGGAATCTAACACCCCCACTCAGTTCAAAACAATATCTGTGTATCATGATTTCCAGGTTATTTTCCTTCATCAGCACAGAATATCTATGTTTGCCAAGAACATTCCAATGTTGTCTGCATTTACTGCATTTGTAATTTTAAAATTTATGATATATTCTGAAAGCTATATTTTTTTTAATTAAAATTTGTGAAAAACTGTAATTCTTCATTCACCTGACAGCATATATAATGTAGCTAAGAATTAGTGGTAGTTTGAATAAAATTCAATTAAAAGAAAAATATTGGGTCCATTGGACCCAGTTGGTAATTAGTGGCATACATTTTCTCTGGTAGACCAAGGGTTAATGAGGATAAACCCTTACTCCATAGATTGGGATCATTCTGCCGCTTATTCTAAATGTTTACTGTGAAAACTAAGAACATTCACTCGTCATACTACTATGGAACATCAAGAGTTTTTATAATTATTACTCCTATTTATTACTGTTATGAGTGGGCCTGTTACCAGATTTTGGTGCTAGGGAGTATGTTTGAAAATTTTCTGGGATAGCAGAAGATTAGAATTTCCATTAATTTTAAGGTGAACTTTTGGAATAAACACACTATTGTAAATTTTTCCTGATAATTTCTTTGGTTCAAAAACATCAGTATTTTATTATGATATTTTTGAATTATTGAATTTGAATTAAAACTTTATAAAGAATAAATAGGAAGAAAATTGCAGTTGAGAAATCTTAATAAAAAAGTAAAAAAAAAAGTAAAACTGAAAAAAAAAGAGCATTTTCAAATTCAAACTAGAAGGAAAATATTTAAATTCAAATTAAATGCAATAAAATTTTATCATAAACAATATTTAAAAAAAGTTCTTTAAAGAGATACAAACAATTAGGAATTATTATTTATTTTGGGGAAAAAAATGAAAAAACTCTTCAGGAAAACAAAAATGTTCAATAAATTTTCTGATAGATTTGATCTCAACCAAAAAAAAAAAAAACAAAAAAAAACTGTTTGTTGTAAAAGGTATTTTATTATTTAAATTGCAAAGTCAAAATGGCAATCATGGAAAATATGACAATTTCTTAGTGTTTCTCCTTATAGGGAAAGCAGTAGGAAGAGTAGTACCTTGCAAAAAACTGTGATTGTGAAAAAGAAAATGAGTTTTGGGGATGGTATTCTAACTATCTTTGCATGTGTGTGTGTGTGTGTGTCTGTGTACATGCATGCTTTATAATCAAAGCCATGAGCACAAGAACCAGAACAAAAAAAGCAAAATACTGATGATACAAATTAATAATAATAATAATAAATATAATGATGATAATAATAATGCTTTCAACTGAAGGCACAAGTATTTCAGTGGAATTTGAAATCAGAACCTAGTAACGGATGAAATACTGCTAAGCATTTCACCTGTATTGTTAATAACTCAGCCAGTTCACTGCCATAATAATAATAATAATAATAATAATAATAATGATGATAATAAAAATAAGTATCAGTTGAGTGCTGGGATTGATGTAATTGACTTATCCCCTCCTCTGAAATTGCTGGTCTTGTGCCAAAATTTGAAATCAATAATAATAATAATAATAATAGTAATCATCATCATCATCATCATCATTTAGCGTCTGCTTTCCATGCTAGCATGGGTTGGACGGTTCAACTGGGGTCTGTGAAGCCAGAAGGCTGCATCAGGCCCAGTCTGATCTGGCAGTGTTTCTACGGCTGGATGCCCTTCCTAATGATAATAATGACTAGAAAAGCACTCAGAGAGCGCTGACCACCGCCAAGCAGCTCATTTCCACCCATATACCTGCATGCTGAACATCACCCAATTTCCCATGCCGGCAAAAACATAACCTCCTTGGCGGGGTTAAAAAAAAAATAACACAGGCATATGATTTTTTTTTAAAAAAACCTTTAAAAACAGGAATCATCTGAAGCAGTTATAATACATCAATGACAACAGCAAGCTAGTTTCACAGTGGCAGTGGAGGGAGCAAAGCCTGAGATTTTTGAGTCAAGGCTTGGGATATCATCCTCTGCAGACCTCCACCAAGCAGCTCATTTTAAGATAGATACACAAAATTACTTATAGAGAAAAGAAAATAAACTTTGGAAACAGCAACGCCACCATAGGTTAAGTGGAAACGATGAATGTGCTTGCAAGGGAGATAATCAAAGATTGCAACATTGTAATCTTTATATATAAAAGAGAGGTTGTGTGCTGTCTGTCCCCTACGATTTAGATTCCTAACTACTCCCACATTTTGCGGTGCAGTTTTATAGTCGTGATTCATATCGAGCCCTTCTGGATATTAGCGCGCGTCTACAATGAGTCTACAATTTAAAAAAATATTTACCATCAATTTTTCCCATTTTTAATGCATTTTTGGCATATATAAGGGAAGTAACTCTCTAAAAATTTATTATTAAATCTCAGAACGTAAAAAGCTACAGTAACACCCCCCCTTTGTGGTTAGCCATATTGAGATGGCTATTATACTTTACATCTCTAAAAATGCTTATATAGTTATTTCCCTTACAAACCCAAGCAATGCCGGGCGATACTGCTAGTACTTCATGTAAAGTAAATATAACAAATGAAAACTCCTTCAAGAACCCATAAAAAATCCTGGATCACTACCAAAATTTCATTATCTATTCCTTGTGTCATTACCAACTTTTCCTGCAAGTTTCATCAAATACTCTTCATTGGGAATCTCTGTATTTTAAACACTGATTTAAAAAAAAAAATTTGTAAAAGAGTGGAGATTTTAGGATTTATGGGGGTGGTGAGGTTAAAAGATTAAAAAAAAATGTTCCTTTCATAATTGTATGAATAACATGGGTATAAATTTGTAAAGCTTTTCTGAAAATTCCAAAAAGTAAAAAAATGTTATTAGGGGGTTATACGGGCTGCTTAAATCAGAATTCCACCATGTATGTAAGTGTATAGCAAAAGTACATAGTAATGGGGAAATGTTCTCCTAACAAACAGGGATGATTTAAGCTAAACTTAGAAATAAAGAAAATTGCTTGTATTCTTCAAGAATTCTTCAAGAAGATGAAAAATAAAAGAAATTGGTTGAAAATTACATAACCATGGTAAAAGGTCTGGAGAAATTGGTAGAATATCCAGAAGGTTATACATGTCCTAGAAATAGATAAAATGTGACATGAAGTACCAGATATTACACATATGGCAAGGAAGAAAAATAAATTAAGGGTAGAACAAAAAAAATTGGTCTTTTCTGAGAGAGAGTGAACTATTTCTCTTTCTCACACCCAGTATACATCGTCCTTGATTTCCTTCTGATGATGGGCTAATGTCCAAAACATTAACACAGTGCTTCTGTTAAAGTGTTAAAAATATTTATCAAACTTTGATCTTACAGTGTTCTTTTATTTGTCTTATTTAATGTCAATTTTCTTTACACTATACATACATACATACATACATGCATACAAAAATACATATATACATGCATACATACATATGTATGTACATACATAGATTTTTATTTAAACAAGTGCAAAAGCTGACATGAAGGTTATAAGGAAGTAAACACACTTTAAACACTTCACTTAAACTTATATTCTCAAATGAATTCTATAGTCACCTCTCCAAAGGTTATCCAATTTACTTATACATACATACATATAAGCGTGTGTGTGTGTATATATATATATATGCATATATAGAGAGGGAGAGAAAGAGAGAGTGAGAGTTGAACCTATCTTGTCTTTAGAATATTGGATCGTAAACTATGGCACATTTCTTTTCTTAGTATGCGATTGTATACTTATCTTGTGATTAAAGAAATAGTTCTTGAAATTACTATTGTTAATTCCAAAGTAATCTATTCCACATTTCTCACAACCCTCTTGGGGTTGGAATTTCTTTAAGTTTATCGGGAAGCCTTCTTCAGCTGTCAGCTACAGGAATGCCATTAATATTAGAAAAGACAAACTCTTTAAAGAGGACAACATTCAGAAGCAAGAATGTTATTGCAAGAAGAAGGAAAACTCCAGACAATGCTAAACAAGGTAATCGTCTACTGAGCTAACGTTATATCCAAAGATGGTACAGAAAAATGTAAAGGAAATTACGTTAGAAAGAATGATTGTAATTTCAAGAACCATTTCCTTAAGCGTAAGTTCATCTTCAGGTATGAAGAATATGGAACTACCGTGTCTTTATTAAAATACTAAAAAGTGCATGATGTGAAAAGTATAGCTATGTAGTGGCTGTGTGGTAAGTAGCTTGCTAACCAACCACATGGTTCCGGGTTCAGTCCCACTGCGTGGCGTCTTGGGCAAGTGTCTTCTGCTATAGCCCCGGGCCGACCAATGCTTTGTGAGTGGATTTGGTAGACGGAAACTGAAAGAAGCCTGTCGTATATATGTATATATATATAAGTGTGTGTGTATATGTTTGTGTGTCTGTGTTTGTCCCCCTAGCATTGCTTGACAACCGGTGCTGGTGTGTTTACATCCCCGTCACTTAGCGGTTCGGCAAAAGAGACCGATAGAATAAGTACTGGGCTTACAAAGAATAAGTCCCGGGGTCGATTTGCTCGACTAAAGGCGGTGCTCCAGCATGGCCGCAGTCAAATGACTGAAACAAGTAAAAGAGTAAAGAGTACAGAATGATCACTCAATAAGTACACTGTACAACAAAAGTATCTTTTACTGGTATCAGTCATTAGACTGAAGCCATGCTGGGGCACTGCTTTGAAGGGTTTTTAATCGAATGAATCCACCCTGGTATTTTTTTTTTAAGTCTGGTACTTTTTCTGGTTTCTTTTGCCAAACTGCTAAATTACAGGGGACATAAATAAACAAACACGGGTTGACAAGCAGAGGACAAATACAGACACACACACACATTTAGAAGGTTGTTATGGGCAGAGAGTTCCCATTGGTCTCATACCTATGACACACTTAGTTGTATAGGTGACTTGTTAGATTGAGGGCTTTACAAGTGCAAAGGCAAGGGTCAGTCTCAGAGCAGCTTCAAACAATCTTCTAAATATGCTGCTGCTTTAATGTTTCATCATGTGCTTCTTTTGAAGATATATGAATTGCTGACTGATATATACATATATATTCTGTTGTGTCTGGGGAGAGTCATTTTCTTTTTGTGCCTTATAATTTAACACACGCACCGGTAAAATTTCTAAAAATAAGAAATAAGTGGAAATTTTACTGGTGAGTGTGTTAAATTATAAGGCACAAAAAGAAAATGACTCTCCCCAGACACAACAAAATATGCTTCAACACACGAACTCATATAAAGAATCTTGCAAACCAAATTCCAAAACAATATATATATATATACATACAAATATATACATACATATTTTGGGCTTCTTTCAGTTTCCGTCTAGCAAATCCACTCACAAGGCTTTGGTTGGTTTGAGGCTATTGTAGAAGACACTTGCTCAAGGCACCGTGCAGTTGGACTGATCCTGGAACCACGTGGTTATGGAGCAAGCTTCTTACCACATAGCCACACCTATGCCTATAAAAAAAATGATAAACAATTTTAATTGATTTTTGAATTTGATTGGATTCTCATCAGAGTCTTGTTGACTTTGGTCAACAGAAAAATATGGAATATTGATGTTGTAATTTTTTTATACATTACATTAAAAATGAAAATAAGTTATATTCCATGGAAACGTTGAATTATAGTAAATAAGATTAAGAATGACTTGTTTACCAAGTACATGAAATTATGTGGTGATTTTGTTTAATTACAACAATCAAATATGGTCTGATTGAACTGACAGAAGCATTGCTGTGTGCAAGAGAGAAGACTGGGCTGGTTTGGTCATGTGATGTATATGGATGAAGACAGGGGAGGCGCAATGGCCCAGTGGTTAGGGCAGCAGACTTGCGGTCATAGGATTGCGGTTTCGATTCCCAGACCGGGCGTTGTGAGTGTTTATTGAGCGAAAACACCTAAAGCTCCACGAGGCTCCGGCAGGGGATGGTGGTGATCCCTGCTGTACTCTTTCACCACAACTTTCTCTCACTCTTACTTCCTGTTTCTGTTGTACCTGTATTTCTGTGTCACGCTGAATATCCCCAAGAACTACATTAAGGGTACACGTGTCTGTGGAGTGCTCAGCCACTTACACGTTAATTTCACGAGCAGGCTGTTCCGTTGATTCGGATCAACCGGAACCCTCGTCATCGTAACCGACGGAGTGCTTCCATCCATGGATGAAGACAGCTGCATAACGAAGTACTGAGGTCCAATTGTAGAGGGTACCTGTGGAAGGTGTAGACCCAGGAAGACACGACATGAAATGGTGAGAAAGGATCTTCGGATGTTGGGCCTCACTGAGGAAATGAGAAGGGACCAGGAGATGTGGAAATTTGCTGTGCTTGATAAGACACGTCAAGCTAAGTCAAATCACTGTCTTCCGCACATGAAGGTTCGTCCTTTTAGGTGCCGGTGCCACTTAAAAAGCATCTGTGCCAGGGCTGCATTAACACACCTATGCCAGGACCATGTAAATGCACTTCTGCTGGTGGTATGTAAAGAGCACCTTGCACACTCTGTTAAGTTACTGGCATTAGGAAGGGCACCCAGCCATAGAAACCATGCCACAACAGATAGTTAGATTCTGGACAGCTCCCTGCTAGCCAGCTCCAGGTCAAACCCTCCAACCCATGTCAGCATGGAAAGCGGATGTCAATTATGATGATGCTGCTGATGATGATGATAATTGTGTGGTAATAAGTTTTCTTCCAAACCCCATGGTTCCTGATTCAGTCCCACTATACGGTACCTTGGGCAAGCATTTTCTACTATAGCTGGCTGACCAGCTATAGTAGGCTGACCAATGCCTTGTGAGTTGATTTGGTAGGTGGAAACTGAAAGAAGCCTATTATATATATATATCGGTGTGTGTGTGTGTGTGTGGATTTTTGTGTTTGTTCCTCCATCAGCACTTGACAGCTGGTGTTGGTTTGTTTACATTCCCATAACATTGTGATTTCACACAAGAGACTGATAGAGTAAGTACCAGGCTTAAAAAGAATAAGATCATGTGTCAGTTTGTTTTGCCTATATCCTTCAAGGCAGTGCTCCAGCATGGCAGTAGTCAGACAACTGAAATAAGTAAAAGATTAACCCTTTAGTGTTCAGATTACTTTCTCAAATGTAAAGTTTGCTTATTCACACTGTTTTGAATTTATCCTGAGTAATCTTGTAGCCTTGAGCTTTCAATGATGCTTAATCATCATCATCATTGTTCGACCGTGGTCGAGACAATGGAATTTACTATGTTACGCCAGACTTCACGGTCCATCATAGCATTACGGAGGTCCTGTTGCTGGATGCCTGTATCCCTGGAGATTACATCAGGGTAGGAGAGTGTGCGCCCTCTGGTATTGCGAGTAGATGACTTCCAGAGGAGAAGAGTAGAAATTACTTCTTTTTCAGCTCTACAACAATGTCCAGCAACTGGACTCTCCTACCTTTCACAAGAGATGACAGGTGGTAATTTCCCATATATTTTGCATTTTGGTTGGATGGCGCTTCCACGAGAGATTTTGAGCTCTCATAAGGAGGCGAGTGTAGGTTCCATCCAACCGCCTCTCAAGCTTCTTTGATGCTTAAACTGACATTCTAGAGTAGCTGTGAGAGGCCAGATCTGGCTAGTTTTAGCTTAAGTCATGTAGAATATTTGTGCCGGATATGACTGGTTTAAATGCTAAAGGCTTAAAGATAAAAGATATGTGTGTTGTTACATATGAAACATACATTTTCATGCAATTGTGTTGAGATAAAGTTGGGCGAGTCTGAAAGATGTATGAAACAAACTTTCACATACCATAAATCCTCGAGTATAATCTGCATTTTTTCCCCAAAATTTAAGGGTCAAAATCCCTAGTGCGTACTATATATATGAGGTTAAAAATGAAAATCATTTCAAGTAATGTCCGAGTCTCTATTTGCTGTCCGGCAATGTTTATTCAAACGCATTTTATGATGTCGGGCGCGAAAATACCTTAAGCTAAGCCTGAAAGCAATGAAGTCATAAAAGAATCATCCATAACTTGCAGTAAGCAACATTTATTAAACGTTATTATTGTTATTTCTTTATTTTCTGCAAACAAAATGCACAAAAAACCTACACATTTGCATTATGTTATATATACAATAATAATAAAGGACGTTACCGTATATAGTTTTACAAACCAAGGACTTTATATAGACCTCCTTGACTCAAGTTAGAGAAGGGGTGCGTATTATACACAAGGTTTAGGTTTTTCAGAGATACAGCCCCCTAAAAATCCCCTGCGTATTATACTCAAGGGTGGACTATACTCCAGGATTTATGGTAATCACTTTTTCAAATTTTGGCACGAAGCCAACAATTCTAGCGGAGTGGGTAAATCAATTACATCAACCCCAGTGTCCAACTGGTACTTATTTTATTGGTCCCAAAACGATGAAAGGCAAAGTTGACTTCAGTGACATTTGAACTCAGAAGATAGAGGGTTAGAGGAAGCGCTGCCAAGCATTTTGTCTGATGTGTTAACAATTCTGCCAGAGCATTGCCTTCACATAATCTTGGAGCACTCCGTCGGTTACGACAATGAGGGTTCCGGTTGATCCGATCAACGGAACAGCCTGCTTGTGAAATTAACGTGTAAGTGGCTGAGCACTCCACAGACACGTGTACCCTTAACGTAGTTCTCGGGGATATTCAGCGTGACACAGAGAGTGACAAGGCCGGCCCTTTGAAATACAGGTACAACAGAAACAGGAAGTAAGGGTGAGAGAAAGCTGTGGTGAAAGAGTACAGCAGGGATCACCACCATCCCTTCCAGAGCCTTGTGGAGCTTTAGGTGTTTTCGCTCAATAAACACTCACAACACCCGGTCTGGGAATCGAAACCGCGATCCTACGACCACGAGTCCGCTGCCCTAACCACTGGGCCATTGCGCCTCCACCGCCTTCACATAATTATAATGATGAAATTAAGCCTGACTAAGAAACCAAATGCACGAAAAACACTCATGAGGTTTCCAGATGCATGGAAATATATATCCTCACATAATCACAGCATTGAGAAATAGATGGATTGATCTACCAAAAGTGTAAAGCAACAGTCACATGTATTTGCAACAAAAATATAATACCGACTTGATCTTTCAGAAATATCCAATAGCACATACTTTCATGTAAATATAACAAGATACATCAACTATGGAAGATCAGACATTCTCAGAGGATTACAGTCAATGGGATAGACATAGCCTGGCTGAGCTACCATGAGTATGAAAGAACAACATTCTTTTACACGATTGCAACAGTGAATTATATCTTGTCTGATCTACCATAATTTGAAACAACTCATAGTTTCATGTAACCACGACTGTGAGATAGATATAGCCTGTCAGATCTGCCATAAATATGAAGCAACACACATCACATATTTACGAATGTGAGACAGATATAACCTGATTGATCTACCATAATTATGAAACCTCACACAGTTTCCTGCAGTAACAGCAGTGAATTTTAGCCTGTCTGATCTACCATAATTACGGAAAAAAATACCTAATTTCATGTGATCACAGTTGTGACATAATTGTAACCTGGCTGATCTACCATAAATATGAAACAACACACATCATATAAT
>NC_043011.1:53186472-53188972 GCF_006345805.1 Octopus sinensis
ATGTCGAAATTTTGCCCATTTTATATTAAAAAAAAAAAAAAAAAACGAAAAGAAATTGTCCAAAGCTGATGGTTGTTACTGATAAAAAAAGATATTCAATGGCAGTGAAGGTAAAGCCACAATGGTGGAGGTGGTGGTGGTGGTGGTGGTGATAGGGATGATGATATCGTAGAGGAGGAGGACGTGGAGAAGAATAAAGGTGGTGGTAGTGGCGGCGGGTGATGATGATGATGAGGAGGAGGAGGAAGGGAGTGATGATGACATTGATGATGATGATGACATTGATGATGATGATGATGATGATGATGATGATGATGATGATGATGATGATGACATTGAATGGTGATGATGATGATGATGATGATGATGATGATGATGATGATGACATTGATGATGATGATGATGATGATGACATTGATGATGATGATGATGATGATGATGATGATGATGATATGATGATGATGATGATGATGATGACATTGATGATGATGATGATGATGATGATGACATTGATGATGATGATGATGATGATGATGATTGATGATGATGATGATGATGATGATGATGATGATGACATTGATGATGATGATGATGATTGATGATGACATTGATGATGATGATGATGATGATGTTGATGATGATGATGATAAAGTTCATGAACCTAGTGCAGATTATCTGTTTTCTTTCTTTTTGCTGAATAATTCATATTTGTTCTTTCTGTCTTAATTGTTTCCTCCAGGGGAAGGGCTCATGGCTTAATGGTTAGGTGTGTTGGACTCCTGATCATAAGATTCCTAGACCAAGTGGTGCATTGTGATCTTGAGCAAGACGCTCCATATCACATTACTCCAGTCCACTTATCTGGCAAAAGGTGAGTATTCCTGCAATGGACTGGCATCTTATCCAGTGGGAGCATATATGCTAGAGGATCCAGGAAACCAGCTTTATGAGTTTATATGACTCAGGAAGGAGTTTTAACCTTTTTTAATGATAGAAAGTATCACGAGACAGCAATCTGTATATTATACTTAATGTAGATGTTCTATTAAAAGTGCAAAACTGCAGTGTTCATCTAGAGAAAGCTTCTCATAGAGATACAGTATTAAAAAGCACAGAAGTATATCAGTTGTAGAGGAAAAGTGTCCAGCAGCAGTGATGACTTTCTTATATTCTTTTACTTGTTTCAGTCATTTGACTGTGGCCATACTGGAGCATGCCATTTTGGTCAAATAAATCAACTCCAGGACTTATTCTTTGTGAGCCTAGTACATATTCCATCAGTCTCTTTTGCTGAATTGCTAAATTACAAGGATGTAAACACACCAACATCAGTTGTCAAGTGATGGTGGGAGAACAAACACAGACACACAAATATATACATACATATATATGACAGGCTTTTTTCAGTTTCCGTCTACCACATCCACTAATAAGGCTTTGGTTGGCCCAAGGCTACAGTAGAAGACACTTGCCCAAGGTGCCATGCAGTGGAACTGAACCCAGAACCATTTGGTTGGCATGCAAGCTTCTTACCATACAGCCATGCCGTTACCTTGCTAAATCAGGATTTCTGCGTTATTGCACATCATCAGTAACAAGTATTCACTATCAGCCACACGTTTAGACTAATTTAGTCTCTACTGATACGGAAAGACAGTGATTAACAAATCACTGATGTCACAACTAGTGGAGAGACTGGATGAAAATTTGCTATTAATGCTAGAAGCAGTTCTAAGATGACAAACTGGCAGAATTGGAAGCACGTCAGGCAAAATGCTTAGTGGCATTTTGTCAACTTTACCTTTCATCTTTTCAGGGTTGGTAGAATTAGTACCACTTGAGTACTGGGATCTAGGTTGCTGGCCTTGTACTTGATATAGTTAACCAAATTTATTTAACACTGAGTGCTTTCTAGATATCTTCCTAAATTTATTAATCCCTCTTACATCATATATATATATGTATGTGTGTATGTGTATATATATATATATATATGTATGTATGTATGTATTGCTGGTGCTACATAAAAGTGCACATGTGAGTGCCACATTAAAAGCACCCAGCACACACTGTGAAGTGGTTGGCATTAGGAAAGGCATCCAGGCCAGAGAAACGAAGCCAAATCAAACTGGAACCTGGTGCAGCTCTCCAGCTTGCTAGCTCTGGTCAAACGATCCAACCCATGCCAGCATGAAAAGCAGATGTTAAAGGACGATGACGACGACGATGACGACGATGATGATGATGATGGTGTTTTTTGTATCACTCTTCAGTTTTCTCCGATATATTTTACTTGAACAAACCAAAAAGAAACTAAATTCTTTCGAACAGCCTCTAAACACCATATCTTTTATCTTTTACTTGTTTCAGTCATTAGACTGTGGCCATGCTGGGGTACCGCCTTGAAGATTTCTTTTTTCGTCAAATGAATTGACCCCATTTCTTATTTTTTTAAAGCCTGGTACTTATTCTATTGGTCTCTTTTGCCAAACTGCTAAGT
>NC_043011.1:53193972-53201472 GCF_006345805.1 Octopus sinensis
TTCAAGGCAGTGCCCCAGCATGGCCGTAATCTGATGACTGAAGCAAGTATAACATAAAAGATCAACCAGGCATGGCTGCATGGTAAGAAGCTTGCTTCCCAACCACATGGTTTTGGGTTCAGTCCCACTGCATGACACACTGGGCAAGTGTCTTCTACTATAGCCTTGGACAGACCAAAACCTTGTGAGAGGATTTGGTAGGCAGAAACTGAAAGAGGGCTGTCGTGTGTGCATATCGTGTGTGTATATGTATATATTTATGTGTATGCATCTTTATGTCTGTGTTTGTCCCCTCATCACCACTTGACAACCGGTGTTGGTGTGTTTACATCCCTGTAACTTAGTGGTTTGGCAAAAGATACCCGATAGAATAAGTACTAGGTTTACAAAGAATAAGTCCTGGGGCTGATTTCTTCAACTAAAAAAAAACCTGAAGGTGGTGCTCCAGCATGGCCACAGTCAAATGACTGAAACAAGTGAAAGAATAAAATAAAGAAGAGAACAGCATTGAAGATGTGGTTAATTGGTGATGCAAACTTGTGCTTTGCAAGATTTATTTCAATCAATAACAGGTTAAGAAACTAATAAAGTAGGTATTATTTAGATGTTGATTAGCGTGGAAAATTAAGAACGCGAAAAATAATTAAATTTTAATCTTTGTTACTTCTTGTTCTTTTTCTGATACATGATTATTTTTTTCTAATTAATATGGTTTGTTTGTTTTGTTTTCATATTTGTTTTACTTATTGTTTCTTTTTTTTTTCTCATCATTTGTAACATTGCTGTTATTGCTTGTAGAACTAGAACTATGCTAAGGATTCACTGTCTCTATAATATACTGACAACTGTTTCAGAATATATCACTCATCAGTGTATCTCCGTAGGGTTCAGAATTTAAGATTTTTTTTTTTAAGGATTTATCTGTTTATCCACTTTCTCTTTTCAAATGCGCAAAACATGTGAGTTACTGGAAGAAACGAAAGAATGAATGAATGAATGAATGAATGAATGAATGAAGGAAGGAAGGAAGGAAGGAAGGAAGGAAGGAGGAAGGAAGGAAGAAAAAGAGGGTTGGATTTTACTTTTTGAGTTACGAGATTATGAGACTTATATGATATTTTTTTTTTTGGTATTTTTAATGAGAATTTATTGGTGAGTTTTGTAGAATAGTTAAATAAGAAATAGAACATAAAATTATATACAGAATGGTTTTGGGGTAGAGATTAAAGGTTTGCTATTATCTCCAGTATTAGCAAACCGAATTTATGCTTTCAGAGTTGAGGCCTTTTTATCATTTTTAATTTATTTACTTCATGTAGATATCCCTTTTTCACCTCCTGGTGAAAATTATGTCTGCTTAGTCAAGATATGTGTAAAGCAATAATGAATTCTGTTTGCCAAAATATTAAAATACAAAAAAGAAAATATTAATCTCTCCCCTAAACCATTCTGCTTAATCTTTATTCTATTACAAAACTTGGTTATAAATTCCCATTAAAGAAAAGTCGATGTTATAAGCCTTATAATGCTTGACAGAGAAGAATTTTTCCTCTTTTTATGTGTAATTCACATGTTTAGTATGGTTGCTGTATGGTTAAGAAGCTTACTTTGCAAGCATGAGGTTCTAGGTTCAGTTTCACCATTTTCTTCTGCAACCCTGAGCCAACCAATGCCTATCAGTGAATTTGGTAGACAGAAACAGTGTAGAAACCAGACATATATATATATATATATATAAATAATATGTATATATGTGTGTGTGTGTGTATATATATGTATGCATGTGTGTATATTTAGTATGTGACCTTGTCTGTATCACTAGCGATTTTTTCCTCTGTCTTCCCTTCTTGGGATCTTTCCTTCTCCTATATTTCCGACGAAGAGCTCTGCTCGAAACGTCAAACCCTCCTTTTTCTCTTCTTTCCTGAGCGTCCAATAATACTTTATTTGTTCCACGTCCTTGCGTTGTTGTCTTTTGTTTTCTTGTTTGGATTAACTATATGTATATATATATGTATATATATATATGTATATATGTATATGTATATGTGAAACAAGTAAAAGAGAAAGAGAGAAATATATATATATGTTATGTCGTGTTATTATTATTATTTTTTGTATTTGTATTTATATTCGTATAACATCGTCCGTTTTTCTGTCCTTCTTTCGTATACATTCAATCCTTTTTCCAAGAAATCTAATGCTCGTAGCTTGGTTTTTCCTTGGGGTTGGCCAAATCAGAGCAATCTCAAGATTAATCAGCCGAAATTGCTAGGATGATCCAGTTCTTGACTGAAGATAAAAGGCTTCGAATGACCTGTCTGTGTTTTTTTTGTACTGTCTGTCTGGATGTTTTGTTGTCCCTTTTTTGTATCACCTAACTGTCTGGATGTTTTGCGTTCTTGTCCCATTTTGTATTTTATATATATATATTATATATATATATATTATATATATATATATATATATATATATATAAATTTGTACATGTTTATATATAAATTTATACACATATTTGTATATATATATATGTGCATCACTACACATATATTTAAATGTGTATTTATATCTATACACATTTGAATTTTCAAACATGTGTAGGTTTGTGTACACATATACAAGCATAATAATTTGTATATGTATATATGATGTACATAATTTTAACTTTAGTGATGCTAAATGCATGATGAATATCTCGGTCTGTGCTGATGTGTGTACATAATATATGTGTGTTCGTTACTGTATGAATCTATATTAGGTTGTTTACTGTGTGATTTGGTTTCTGACCGCATTGTTTGGTGTATGTTTTGTTCTATGTGTCTATGTATGTATGTATATATATATGTGTGTGTGTGTGCATGTGTGTATGTATATGTATGCATGTGCATGTGTGTGTACATGTGTGTGTATTTCTGTATTTGTTTATCTCTCTCTCTCTCTCTATATATATATATATATATATATATATAGATAGATAGATAGATAGATAGATAGATAGATAGATAGATAGATAGATAGAGAGAGAGAGAGAGAGAGATAAATAAATAGATATATTATATACAAATATATATATATATATATAGTATATATTCATATATATACATACATACACACACATATATATGAAATGTACTGTATTAAATATATCCATCATATGTATATATATTATATATATATATAATATATATATTGATAGATAGATAAATATATATATTATATACACAAATATATATATAATACGTATTCATATATATATATATATATATATATATATATATACATACATACACGTACATGAGTGCATTGGAGCATGTGAATATATGGTTGATCTGTGTATTGATGTATATACGTTTGCATGTGTATTGGTGTGTGTTGGTTATGCTCTTAATCTATCTGTTGATACACAGGAATGTGTGTCTGTTTATGGTTTCTCTTTTATTGGTTTGGTCTGAAGATATGCTCATGATCTTCGCAGGCCCTTTTGGGACCAAGTAAGGTCGACGAGGTTAATGGTTCTCTTGAACAGCAGCATGTTGACAGCTGCAGGAAAAACAGGGACAGGAAAAAAAACCAAAGGCCATGTTCGTTCTCTTGGAATGACATTCTGGGGGTGGGAGATTAGCAGTAGCGGGGTGGGGGGTGGGGGAACAAAGTTTCTTGTGTGATGCATGAGGGTGGTGGTGGTGGTGGTGGTGGTAGGCATGGAAGGGATGATAGGAGGAGGAGAAATGAGAGATCACTATGTAGGTGTATGGTTGGTTTATGCATGCAACCCCATCATCCTATCCTTTGAAAACCCTCTCTCACCCTCAGTCCTTCCCATATCTCCAGTCAGCTGATTGATTAGAGCTCTGTTGAGTTGATACTGAATCCCCACATCTTACATGCAATGTTTTTTAACTTCTGATGTAATACAAATAAACAGGGGATCCAAACTCTCTTCTCAGAATTTCTCAGAATCTCTCTCTCTCTCTCGCAAACCCATCCCTGACCCAACTAAAAGCTTCAACTACAGAAACCCAAGATATTCACAGTCACATAATCAGAACTTTACAGGGCCTACAATACCTGGAGGTAAGGCCAGATTAAGACCCATAGAGGCCCTGAGCACTTAAAAGATTTTGATGCCCCCATACTCTTTTACTTGTTTCAGTCATTTGACTGTGGCCATGCTGGAGCACAACCTTTAGTTGAGCAAGTCGACCCCAGGACTTAATCTTTGTAAGCCTAGTACTTATTCTATCTGTCTCTTTTGCCCAACCGTTAAGTTATGGGGACGTAAACACACCAGCATCGGTTGTCAAGCGATGTTGGGGGGAAAAACACAGACACACAACACACACACACACACACACACACACACACACACACACACACACACACACACACACACACATATATACATTTATACGACGGGCTTCTTTCAGTTTCTGTCTACCAAATCCACTCAAGGCTTTGGTCGGCCTGAGGCTATAGTAGAAGACACTTGCCCAAGGTGCCATGCAGTGGGACTGAACCCGGAACAATGTGGTTGGTAAACAAGCTACTTACCACACAGCAACTCCTACTCCTATATATATATATATATATGTAATTCAAAATACAAACCATAAAATAAATTTTTATTTCTCCAAAATGAAACAAGATTAACAGTAAGCTGGAAAATAATGTTTATTTTTGTAATCTTTCACTTTATTTATATTTGTAAAGTTTTCTCCTACTTTTTTTTAATTGCAAAGTCTTTGACCAAATCTTCATTATGACACCATGAACACTTCAAAATGATATTTCCAATCATACTTCGAATATTCTTTCAAAAAGTTTAAAGTGATTTCTTTTGTGCCACAAACCATTTACCATTTCTGTGGTACCCACTTTCTCTTGATACCCTAAGCATGTGTTCATTTTGCTTAATGGTTAATTCAGTACTGCCTGGAGGACATCAGCCATTGTCACCAAACAGGACACATTTACCAAACATCATAAGAAGATGATCCACAAGGAAGCTAAATAGGACTTCATCCATCACATGATCTTCTAACTCTCTTCTCTTGTAGA
The DNA here is from genome assembly GCF_006345805.1 of Octopus sinensis. Taxonomy (NCBI): domain Eukaryota; kingdom Metazoa; phylum Mollusca; class Cephalopoda; order Octopoda; family Octopodidae; genus Octopus; species Octopus sinensis. The sequence continues at coordinate 53,199,031 of NC_043011.1, forward strand.
TTGCAGTTGAGTCTTCTTGTTCCTTCCAGCATAAGGCCCAGTCTCACCACCTTAAACAAAATAATAATAATAATAATAACAACAACAACAACAACAACATCGAAAAATATCTTAGGAATGAGAACCCAGGTTCGAACTTTCCCCAAGACACCTGATGAAGGCTGGAGGGTATATCAGCCGAAACGTCGTGTTAACAACAAACAAGATGAGGACAAATATCCGTCAAATGTAAATAATGTAAATAGTTATTTTATTTATTATATTCAATTTTAGAAAAACTGAAAAATATTTTTGACAATTCCAGAGCATATTGAACTTATTTTGTGCATGACTTTTGGCCCACCCTGTATTTTGATGTGCTTTGACACTCTCAGCTTTATTCTTTTTGTATGTTCTTTATATCCATCTGCACACTACTTCACTTCACCTTGATATAAGCTCAAGTATTCAGAGTTCAATACCAGGCTAACCATCAATAAACGTAATTTAATTTTCCTTTTGTTTCATTTAATATTTTGTAATTATATTTCTGATAAAAATCAAAAAGCAAACACTATATATGTGTTTTAATTAATTTTGAAATTAATCAATGAGCTGGAGGGAATTAGTACAATAATTAATGTTGTCTTTATTAAGCTGGTGTTTGAAACATCATTCAACAAAAGGTTCTGACATAACATTATTATATTAAGTTTTAATTTAAATGTGAACGCTTTAAAAATAAGCAGCTCCGGGCAGGTTGCTGTTAAAATGGTTAACACTGTAATATTTCAAATACTGCAAGTGAGAAGTTTCAGATAACTCTGTCAATGATGCCAAAACAACACAAAATAACAAATTGAAACATAAACAGGTCTAATTTAAGAAAGTCAATCATTTCACTTTTTTTTTTTATACAATTTTCTAAACGTTTTCAATTCAAATTCAAAACAGCTTGCTTTAAATTTTGAAATTCTTGCTTTGGCTACTTCATATTCCGAGATATTAAGTCTTTCTCTGTGGAAACAGAGTATACATGGTTCTATGAATGTGCACTGGCAGGGGATGAATGGCTGTTATCTATAGTGGTTGAGTGTCCATCATTGATAAGACCAAGGAAAGTTGAAATCATGTGATTTGGTTGTCTTTGCACTAGAGATAGCAGGTATTTATTTCCCCACTAATGATATAAACAAGAGTGCATTTTGCATAACTCATAACTGCCAAGAAGAATCTTGATGAGGCTTACTTGAATGCCGAGGTCGACTTTATCAATGGCAAAATTAGCAAACTATCCAAAGAGCACATTAGTGAAAAACACCATCTCACCTGGAAATCCATCAAAGACCTATCAGGCAAAAATTCTGGGTCATCAATTAGAATTAAAGCGGGATCAGCTAAGAAGCATTTAGAAAATTGGTCAATTCATTTTAAAAACCTTCTTGGGAAGAATGCCAAAATCCCTGATAACCCCACTCTTCCAAGTGTGCCTATATCAGATATGCTGGACATCAACACCTCCCCTTTTACCATATTTGAACTAACAGCAGCCACTAAGCAACTGAAAGCCTCGAAAGCATTTGGTCCCGACAACATCCCAGCTATAATTTGGAAGGATGATAGATTTCACGCACTTTTGCTCAATCTTTGCAATCACACACTTTCCACTTTTATAGCTCCAAAGATTTGGCACCAATCCCAAATCATCCCAATACCCAAAAAAGGCGATTTATCCCTCATCACCAACTACAGGGGTATATCTCTAATGTCAATTGCTACAAAATTGTACAACAAACTGATTCTAAACCGTCTCATCCTTTTTGTTGAACCTTTGCTTCGAAAGAACCAAAATGGATTCAGACATGGGCGCTCAACGTTGAGCCAAATACTATGCCTACACAGACTTATTGAAGAATCAAAAGCATTTAATCGCGATCTTACAATGGTGTTTGTAGACTTTTCTAAAGCATTCGACTCTGTAGATAGGTTCAAGATGTTTGAAATCCTTAAGCTCTATGGGATTCCAGACAAAATTATTTCTGCCATCAAGGTCCTCTACAGATACGTCTTCAAACATCTTAACCCCTGACGGAGAAACATCATCTTTCTCAATCAAAGCCAGAATACTGCAGGGAGACACACTCATTCCATTTCTCTTCATCATTGTCGTTGACTATGTGCTACGTATGTCAGTTGATACCATTTCTGGCAAGGGCTTTGAAATAAAACCTAGAAGAAGTTCCAGACACCCAGCTGAATACTTGACAGACACTGACTTTGCTGACGACATTGCTCTTATCAGTGATTCTCTCTCCAATGCCCAGTCTCTTTTACAATCTCTCGAACAAGCCTCAAATTGTGTGGGTCTTTACCTCAATGAGGCCAAGACTGAATATGTAAACAAGTGCCTGTCCAACAGTGATTGCATCATCCATACTCTCAACAATACGCCCTTAAATATGG
>NC_043011.1:53206472-53216472 GCF_006345805.1 Octopus sinensis
CAGTCAAACTGTCCAACCCATACCAGCATGGAAAGCAGACATTAAACAATGATAATGATGATGAATGATGATGTGTATATATATATATATATATATATATATATATATAGATATCATACATATATATATATAATATATATATATATATATATATATATATATAAATCCTTATCTTTATCGTTTACTTATTTCAGTCATTGGACTGGCCATGCTGCGGCACCTTCTTGAATGGTTTTGCTGAACAAATTGATGACAATATGTCTTTTTCTTCAAAGTCTGTTATTTATTCTATTGTTTTTTGGGGGGCTTTTTTTTTGTCAAACCCTTAAGTAACTGGGACATAACCAAACTAACACTGGTTCTCAAACAGAAGTGGGGGACAAAACACAAAGGCACACACACACACACACACATGCACACACATGCACACACACGTCATGAAAGTTACTGAGAGAGTTATAGTCCAATTGGTTAGTAACAGATTAGACTAGATGAGATGCAGTTTGGCTTAGCGCCAGGGAGGAGTACAATGGATACCTATTTCTTTACTACCCACAAGGGGCTAAACACAGAGAGGACAAACAAGGACAGACAAAGAAATTAAGTTGATTACATTGACCCCAGTGCGTAACTGGTACTTATTTAATCAACCCTGAAAAGATGAAAGGCAATGTCGACCTTGGCGGAATTTGGTCGACGTTGCCTTTCATCCTTTCGGGGTGGATTAAATAAGTACCAGTTACGCACTGAGGTCGATATAATCGACTTAATCCGTTTGTCTGTCCTTATTTGTCCTTTCTTTTTTTTTAGCCCCTTGGATACCATCTTCCTAGTGAGACAACTGCAGTAGAAGACATCTAGCGAAAAGTAGACCATTATACTTGGCATTCCTTGACCTGGAGAAAGCCTTCTACAGTCTTTTGCTCAGTAATCTTGTAATCTCTAAAGAAGCTTGGAGTAGACAAATGGCTGGTTACAGCTGTACAAGTAATGTGTGGTGGTGTCATCAGTTGAGTAAGAGGGAGTCACAGGTACAGTGGGGAATTTAGTGAACAAGGAGTTCGTCAGGGTTTGGTTATCAGTCTCTTCTTATTCATTATAGTCCATCAAACCAAAACAGAGAAATTTAAGACTGGCTACCTATAGTCGCAGGAGTGGCTGTGTGGTAAGTAGCTTGCATACCAACCACATGGTTCCGGGTTCATTCCCACTGCGTGACACCTTGGGCAAGCCCGTCGTATATATGTATATATATGTATGTGTGTATGTGTTTGTGTGTCTGTGTTTGTACCCCCACCATTGCTTGACGACCGATGCTGGTGTGTTTACGTCCCCGTAACTTAGCGGTTCAGCAAAAGAGACTGATAAAATAAGTACTAGACTTATAAAGAATAAGTCCTGGGGTCGATTTACTCGATGAGAAGGCGGTGCTCCACCATGGCCACAGTCAAATGACTGAAACAAGTAAAAGAGAGTAAAAGAGAATATGGGAATTACTATATGCTAATAACCTTGTTCTTATAGCAAAATCTGTGCCAGAACTCGAAAAGAAATTCCGGGTATGGATGCAAAACATGGAATTAACCCTTTAGTATTTAAACTGGCCATATCTGGCCAAAATACCTAATCTGTTTTATGTTCAAACTGACCAGATCCAGGCTCTCACACCCACCCTACAATGTTATTCTACATTAAGTAATTACACCATCAAGATCTTGAAGATATGAGATAATGCATGATTAATTCAAATCAATGGGAATCAATAAGCATTATGTTTGATAGAATAATCTGAACACTAAAGGGTTAAAGGACCTTAAATTTAACCTAATGAAGACCAAAGACTTTTTCAGCAAGAAAGTAGATGACTCTCTTTCTGCTAGGTAAATGGTCCTGCTCATTATATAGAAAAGGTATTGTAAGGAATTCTATTCGATGTGCCTAGAGCAAGCTATGGCCACATAAGAGGTGCAGTGGAATTACGGATAAGTTAACGGAAAAGGTAGTTTTTGTATGTGACAGATGTGCAGGAAATATAAACACAAAGAGCATATGGGAATCAAATTTTCTCGAATGTCCAGGAGGGTCCCTAGAGGTTATGGATGGAGTATCCATCTGTAGAAACCATGCTTGTCAAAGAAGTGTATGATACAGTTTGTAAGAGGTGCCAGATCCCATTGAACTGTCCAAGCCATGCCAGCCAGGAGCATGGATGTTAAATGATGATGAGATGATGATGATAAAACATAGGTTGATAGATTGCATGGCACCTTGGGCAAGTGTCTTCTACTATAACCTCGGGCTGACCAAAGCCTTTTGAGTGGATTTGGTAGACAGAAGCTGAAAGAAGCCCATTGTATATATGTATATATATGTGTGTGTGTGTTTGTGTGTCTGTGTTTGTCCCCTCCCCCCCCCCAACTTCGCTTGACAACCAATATTGGTGTGTTTACGTCCCCATAACTTAGCAGTTTGGCAAAAAGAGGCTGATAGAATAAGTACTAGGCTTAGAAAGAATAAGCCCTGGGGTCGATTTGCTCGACTAAAGGTGGTGCTCGAGCATGGCCGCAGTCAAATGACTGAAACAAATAAATAGATAGATAGATAGATAGATAGATAGATAGACAGGCAAATAGATATACAGACAGACAGACGGACAGATAGAAAGATAGATAAATAGTTGTATAGACAGACAGACAGATAGATAGATAGATATGTTTCTTTATTAGCCACACAGGGCTGCACACAGACAGGACAAATTACAAAGTAGAGCTTTTCTTTTGGGGGTAAAAAAAGGCGATTTGGTTTTCGATCAAAAGGGATCGTAAAGGGAAGAAAGAGGACAAAAAAGGGGGGAATAAAATAAAATTAAAAAGGGGGGGGGGAATAAAGGAAAGGAAAAAAAATTGATCAATAGGGATCGTTATCACAGAAAGTCAATATGAAGTGTTAAAGGGGAGGACAGGTGAGGTTTACCCTTGAAAGAAAAGCCTACGGAAAAGACCACGGTAACCCGCGGTCAATGAAGTCACATGTTATATTTCTTTTTTTTTTAGATAGATAGATGATAGATAGATAGATAGATAGATAGACAGACAAACAGACAGACAGACAGACAGATAGATAGATAGATAGAGTGATAGATAGATAGATAGATAGATATAGATAGTATATAGATAGATAGTAGATAGATAGATAATAGCTAGATAGATAGATAGATAGATAGATAGATAGATAGATAGATAGATAGATAGGTAGGTAGATAGATGAGTAGGTAGGTAGATAGATGAGTAGGTAGGTAGTTAGACTTCTCACACCTCTGACACAAGCATGTAACTTAACTTTTTTTCTCAATTGTTGTCGACGAGCAATAAAAGTACAGATTATTACAAGAAAGTCATTCATTGCTGCTATGGCCGCAACTGTTGTGAAGTTGTTAACGCTGTTGTTGTTGTTGGTGGTGTTGTTGCTGCTGCTGCAGTTGTTGTTATGAATGTTTTTGTTATTGTTGTTGATACTACCGTTGCTTTGTTATTATTCTTATCGTTGTTGTCGTTGTTATTGTTGTTGTTAAACAGCTGTTGGTAGAAAAAAAGAAACAAAAAAAAGAAGAGAAAAACTTCGATAGATGTTTCTGAAGCCACGTAGAGGAGGCGTGAGTGTGTATGTGTGTGTGTGTGTGTATGGGTGTGTAGATGCGTGTGTAGATGCGTGTGTAGATGCGTGTGTGTGTGTGTGTGTGTGTGTGGTTGTATGTGAACCTGTGCACATGTCTGTTAATGACTGTGTTTCTAAGTGCCTGCACGTGCAAGCGTGAACATGTATGAGTGGTGTGTGTGTGTGCATACGCATGTGCGTATATGTATGGCTATATATATAAGTGCGCATAGATGCGTCTGTATATGCGTGCGTACGTGTGCGTGTGTTTGTGTGTGTGTGTGTTTGTGTGTGTGTTTTTGTGTGTGTGGTGTGTGTGTTTGTGTTGTGTGTGTGTGTGTTGTGTGTGGTGTGTGTGGTGTGTGTTATGTGTGTGTGTGTGTGTGTGTGTTGTGTGTGTTGTGTGTGTCTGTGTTTGTTTGTGTGTGTGGCGTGTGTGTGGTGTGTGTGTGTGGGTGTGTGTGTGTGTTGTTGTGTGTGTGCGTGTTGTGTGTGTGTGTGTTGGTGTGGTGTTTGTGTGTGTGTTGTGTTTGTGTGTTTGGTGTGTTTGTGTGTGTGTCTGTGTGTGTATGTGTGTGTGTGCGTGTGGTGTTTGGTGTTGCGTACGTGTGTTGTGTGTGTGTTTGTGTGTGTGTGTGGTGTGTGTGTGTGTGTGTGCTTGTAGTGAAAGGTAGGGGGTGAGGCTGGTCTTATTACGGAAGTATTAGAAACCCCCCACAACACAAAATACAATTAAATTCTTCTGAAAGAGGAAGAAACAAAGGGTGTCTGTCTGTCTGTCTGTCTGTCTGTGTGTTTGCATGCGGCCGGGGAGGGGTAGGTGCTGGTGGTTGGAGGGGGGGGGGCAGGAAATATTGTCAGCTATTTTTAGAGACCGTGTCTATTTTTACAGTTTAACTTCAGCATGTAGAGTGGAGTGCATTGCTTAAGGTGACATAATAATAATAATAATAATAATAATAATAATAATAATAATAATAAGGAAATATGATGATGATATGATAACAATAACAATAATATAATAATAATAATAATAATAATAATAATAATGAGATGATGAAAATATGTGATGATGATAATAATACAATAACAATAATAATAATAATAATAATAATAATAATAATAATAATAATAATAATAATGACTATAAAAAATATAGTCATTTTATATATATATATGTATATATATATACACATACATTTACATACATACATATATATATATATAGTAATATATATATATATATATATATATATATTATATATCTATATTAATATATATATATATATATACATACTATCATATATATATTTGCAGATAATTGGTGTTTGTTTGGATATGCATTTCTTGTATGTTTTGTTCTGTTTTTGTTTTTCCTTCCAGCTAACACAGGTAAAGTGGAGTAATTTGCTTAAGGTGACACCATCACCATATATTAAGGTATCTATTTTCATAGTTGTGGATTTCTTTGGCTTTGATGCATTTGTTTATCGGTAAGAGCCAGTGGTGTTATGGTTTTGTTGTTTTTTTTTGTTGTTCTTTTGTTTGTTTGTTTTTCGCTCTCCCACATCTGAGGTAAGTCGAGTGCCTTGCTTAAGGTCATATGATAAATACCATGTGCAGTATCATCTCTAATTTAGCAGTTGTTAATTTCTCAAGGTGTTTTCTCTCGCCAGTTTCCCTCCCTCACCCCCATCCAGCCACATCTGAAGCAAACAGAATTTTCTTGTCTTCTATAACTTCATTCATATCAAGCCGTCACTTAGCGGTTCGGCAAAAGAGACCGATAGAATAAGTACTGGGCTTACAAAAGAATAAGTCCCGGGGTCGAGTTGCTCGATTAAAGGCGGTGCTCCAGCATGGCCGCAGTCAAATGACTGAAACAAGTAAAAGAGCATACATTATAGGAATATTAAATCAACCCCCAGAATGTAACTGGTACTTCAGTTATTGGTTTCAACTTATGGCACAAGACCAGCAACCTTGCAGGTAAAGGATAAATGTGTAGTCGATAATGTTTACAACAATGGCTCTGCTTTCAAATTCATAAGTGCAGTGAGATGGCAGAAACATTAGCATGCGGGGCGAAATGCTTAGTGGTATTTCATCTGCTGTTACGTTCTGAGTTCAAATTCCACCGAGGTCGACTTTGCCTTTCATCCTTTCGGGGTTGATTAAATAAGTACCAGTTACGAACTGGGGTCGATATAATCGACTTAATCCATTTGTCTGTCCTTGTTTGTCCTCTCTGTGTGTAGCCCCTTGTGGGTAGTAAAGAAATAGGTATTTCATCTCCTGTTACGTTCTGAGTTCAAATTCCACCGAGGTCGACTTTGCCTTTCATCCTTTCAGGGTCGATAAATTAAGTACCAGTTACATACTGGGTTCAATGTAATCGACTTAATCCATTTGTCTGTCCTTGTTTGTCCTCTCTGTGTTTAGCCCCTTGTGGGTAGTAAAGAAATGGGTATTTTGTCTCCTGTTACGTTCTGAGTTCAAATTCCACCAAGGTCGACTTTGCCTTTCATCCTTTCGGGGTCGATAAAGTAAGTACCAGTTACACACTGGAGGTCGATATAATCAACTTAATCCATTTGTCTGTCTTTGTTTGTTCCCTCTATGTTTAGCCCCTTGTGGGCAATAAAGAAATAAGTGAATTTAATCATCAGTGCATACCAGCAAATGGTTATTTCACTATTTAAATATAGTCATAGATTGGCAATTTGCTTCATCCCTGGTTCGGTTGATGTAAGTGACGTTCATAAGTCACAAAAATGGTAGAATATCAGCGTCCATCACTCCTGAATGGGATTGGAGGCAAGTTGTCTCACCTATGTCCATGATGTTCGGGTGTTTTAACACCCAGTGCTATGAGGGAGTCGTCTCCAAAGTGCTATACTGCAGCATACCAGCAAACAAGTGAAACAAATAGATTGAGTATGTGCAGTTGATAATACACACACATGCGTGTATGCATACACACATGCATGCTTACACACACACACACATGCATGCACACACACATGCACACACACGCATACACTCAGACACACACAAACATATGCACACACACACACATATGCACACACACACACATATACACTATTACCTGAAAAATAGTGCTTCTCCTTATTTATATAATGCATTTATATAGTTATAGGAATATTTATGTATCTATATGCTATATAACTATACGTTATTACATATAGGTATTTATATACTTATAAGTATATTTGTATAATATATTTATATGACCATAGTATGAATTTATATACTTGCAGTTGCATAATGCATTTTCTTTTACACATTATGTAAAGCATTTAAATGCACTAAATTGTTCTAATTGCCATCCATCAAATGTGACACTGACCAAAATGCTATCTGTAACGTGTATTTTGATAATGTGTTATAGCATTGATAGCAAGAATAAATTATGGAAACCAGTTTGAATATTTCAGAGGAGATCATTGGTTTTGTCCTCTGTATTAGCAAAAAAAAATTGCACAATCCTCTGTCATCATAAAATCAGTAGTAAATCCCTTTCTATAGCCAAACTATTAGCTTGTGCAGAGTTAAACACTTTCTTCATTATTACATCAACAACTATATTGAATAACAAAGGTTAGAGGACATAACATTAACTAACTCCTAGTCAGATTGGAAAATAGTATTATATTAGATCTTGGATCATATCTAGAGGAAAACGAAATTGTTGTGTAATTGGATATCGAAAATAGAATTGCTTTAGCTTCTCCAGTCTTTGGTCTCTTTAATTGGTGCATTTGGAAACATCAGAACATCTCATTGCACAATGAAATCCACATCTATATTGATCAGTTTGTATTGCTTGTATTGTTGTATGGTACTGTATAGACATAGGCATTATTCTGGAGTTATTTGACTATGTTTGTAGTCTTTCGAGCAGGATGAAGTCAGTGAATCATCTGAGTATTGTAAATTAGTAAATTAGCTTCTGCAGAATGGCTACGTTTGAGAAAAAATGTTTTTATCAGACAACGATTTACATATATATACATGTATGTGTGCGTGTGTGGTGTGTGTGTGTGTGTATCCTCATCTTGACATATATATATATATATATATATATATATATATATATATATAGATATAATAACTTAGAATAACTTAGAAAGGTTTGGGCCAGTGTTGGCCCCGGCCATGTCTAACTTAATAGCACCACCTGGCTATTATATATATATATATAACGGGAAGGTTTACGAAAATAAACAAAAGATGAAGGCAGTACAAACAAACAAATGTATTAGTATGGCGCTCAGGAATAGAAATAGAACAAGTCTTTTACGTTTCGAGCCTACGCTCTTTGACAGAAAGATACACAGAAAAAAAACAAGGAGAGAAGCAAGGAGAGGAAAAATATACATATATATATATATACATGCAATAGTGTGGTAAAACGTTTGCTTCCAACCACATGGTTCCATGTTTAGTCCCACTTCATGGCACCTTGGGCAACTGTCTCCTACATTAGCCACAGGCTGACCAAAGGCTTGTGAGTGGATTTGAAACTGAAAGAAGCCCATTATATATATATATATATATCAGGATTAAATGAAAAGACAACAAACGGAAAATATGACATACCTATATATGTAACTAAAAAAAAGAACCGGTATTCTTTTATTCTTTTATTTGTTTCAGTCATTTGACTGCGGCCATGCTGGAGCACCACCTTTAGTCGAGCAAATCAACCTCAGGACTTATTCTTTGTAAGCCTAGTAGTTATTCTATCAGTCTCTTTTGCCGAACAGCTAAATTATGGGGATGTAAACACACCAGCATCGGTTGTTGAGCGATGTTGGGGGGACAAACACAGACACACAAACATACACACACACACACACACACACAAATATGACGGGCTTCTTTCAGTTTCCGTCTATCAAATCCACTCACAAGGCTTTGGGCGGCCCGAGGCTATAGTAGAAGACACTTGCCCAAGGTGCCACACAGTGGGAATGAACCCAGAACCATGTTGTTGGTAAGTAAGCTACTTACCACACAGCCACTCCTGCGCCTATGTGAACGTTAGTATATATTTTAGTATAGGTTTGATTCTAAGTTGTTACCGCATGAATATGTACGAATACATGTCTAGAGATATATATGCATATGTGTATGAGTATATCTCAAAATTATGTATGTGTATATATGTATATATAATATATTTTATTGATATATATTAATATATATAAATGTATATATATATGTATATATGTATGTATATATGTATATTTGTAAGTGTTTGTATTTTGATGAGTGTGCATATATGTGTTTGTATACGTTTGTTTTTTTTGTATGTATATAATGTTTATATTTACATGTCACATGTTTGAGTGGAAACACCCGTGTCCATATAAATACATTTCATTTTGTAGGACTTTCTTTTTCAGTTAGCATGTTTTTTTGATGAGCTTGTTATCATAAACCTCCTAAAGAGATTGGTACACTGCTGGCCATTATGTATCCTACCAGACATTTTGGAGTGCACCCGTCGAAACATATGTAGAAGACTTCATGACATCAATGGATTAACAACATCTTGAGTGTTCGTCTCCTTTTTAATATATATATATATATATATATTATATATATAAATAACAAATGAAAGACAGAAGTTGGAATATATGAGAATATATTATTAATCACAACAATTGTTTCGACACATCGACTCCTCTTGTGGGATACACAAAAACTGGTTCAGGAGCATCCGGTGGTGCAGACATATCTCGTCGGGTGATAAATAAATAAAAAATCTCGTTAAAATGACTGTTCCATAATGCACCTTTCCATTTTGCAGGGAGAAAAACAGCCAGACGGAGGAAAATTCTTCATATATATGGAAGATCCAAAAATAAAATTGTAGAAGACAAAAAGAGAAACGAACACTTAATCCATCGAGAAAAAGTATTGAAAATAACCGTTAACCGATATGGATGTATAAACGCCCTGGGGCAAGAAGCATGGCATGAGGTTTACAGTTATTCAACTATCTCTTTCACATTCATATATTAACAATTTGGATCTTAATTATAAAAAAAATATGAAACCATTATTCTATGCTAATTTAATTAATTTTGTCAAGCTCCCTTTTCTGTTTGTAATTGTTTTTTTTAATTTTTATAGGTACTGTGAAGTGTGAGCCATGGCAAACAATTTAAATCAAGAGCAAAGAAAGTGGATACTAAAGCAGTATTGGAAGCCTGAAAATGCCGAGCAGGTGTGCACAGCATGACAAGAAGCCTTTTGCAACTCCTCCACCTTCACACCAGACAATTTATCAGATAAGAAATAAATTTGATACCAC
>NC_043011.1:53221472-53228972 GCF_006345805.1 Octopus sinensis
CGCTACAAGGCAGTGAAACATCAGGCATATGTAGGCACTGGGGACATGCGTAAGCTTGAAAGAAATTATGCTAGCATGCTTTGCTGGATGTGCAATGTCAGTGTGCATGCACGACAGAGTGTAAGCATCTTGAGAGAAAAGTTGGGCATAAGAAGCATCAGATCTGGTGTGCAAGAGAGAAGACTGCACTGGTATGGTCATGTGATGCATATGGACAAGGACTGCTGTGTGAAGAAGTGCTGAACTCTAACAGTGGAGGGAATCTGTGGAAGAGGTAGATCCAGGAAGACATGGGACGAGGTGGTGAAACATGATCTTGAAACGGTGGACTTCATGGAGGCAATGACAATATGCCATGCTTGAGAAGACTCGTCAAGCCAAGTGCAATCGTCATCATGGCTGTTGCCAGTGTTGCGTAATTGGCATGTAAAAAGCACCCTTGAATGCTGGGTGATATGCTACGCTTGAGAAAACCCTTGAAGCCAAGTGAAATCCTTGTTGTGACTGGCACCCATGTTGTATGACTGGTACATAAAAAGCACTGTTTGAACGTTGGGTCTCATGGAGGCAGTGACAAGTGATTGAGACCTTTGGCAATACATCATGCTTTAAGGTGGCACGCTGGCAGAAACGTTTGCATGCCGGGCAAAATGCTTAGTGGTATTTTGTCTGTCTTTACGTTCTGAGTTCAAATTCCGCTGAGGTCAACTTTGCCTTTCATTCTTTCAGGATTGATAAATTAAGTACCAGTTGCATACTGGGGTTGATCTAATCGACTGGCCCCGTTCCCCAAAATTTTGGGCTCGCACACCTACCCTAGAATGTCATTCTAAAATAAACAATCACATCATCAAAATCTCGAAGCTATGAGCTAATGTATGGTTCATTCAAAACAATGTGAATAAATAAGCATGAAAAGAGTAATCTGAATGCTAAAGAGTTAAACTAACAAAGAGCGGATTACTCCACCGCTCAAACCCACCTGGTGCATTCTCTTTTTCCTCTCTACTTTCACCTAAATTACCTCCCCTCATTTTCTGCTGAATCGTCAGATACATAGATAATTTATTATGGATAGTGGGTGAATAAAACCTAGAATAAATCCGTACTCAATGTCTTTCTTAATTCATTGAACTTGTATAAAAGCTGTTTCTAAAATATGCTCCAAATATTTTATTTCAACATATATGTATATATGGACACATATGTGTATGTATGTATAAGAATGCGAGTGTGTGTGTGTGTGTGTGTATGTGTGTGTGCATGTGTGTGTGTGTGTGTGTGTGTGGTGTGTGTGTGTGTATGTGTGTGTGTGAGTGTGTGTGTTACTTTAAAGTATGTGTACAGTAAAATCTCAACAATTTCGAGTTGGTTCATCTATCAATTTTATCAACTTCAAAAGAATCTTTAGATGTTCTCACAATATTTCTAAATTCCTCAACCACACCACCAGCATCACCAGCCTCCACTCCCACCACCATCACAAGCCCCAGCACACAAACCAGCCCACAACCACCAGCACCTACTACCATCAGCATCCACCACCACCACCACCATCACCATGCTTTGCAGTTTGAAAATTCACACACACACATGCAAACATATTATGCATATACACTTAACTCCTAGAGATAAACGCACACACATACACACATGCACACACACACACACACACACACACACAGACATAATCATGCACATATACAACACACATGTATATCCTTACAGTAATGCATACTGACACATACTTTTACATATATATATATTATTTACACAAATATATGCTATCATATACAATTTTGTTATTTTGAAGTTTGATGTATATTTTGGAATAAACTTTTATTTAACTATGTTCATGTAATATACCATATCGAACTAAAGATTTCAGTCTATTGATTTGTACTGATAGTCCTGCTCCTGCTTTCACTCTTGCTTATTTCAAGTTGCCAAATTAAAGATGGAAAAAATAAATTACAAAATTTGAGCAATCTTAGTATTAGAATTCCATATGGAATGCAAAACAGTTTAAAACTACTAGTAATAACTGCTTACAATGTCAACCAAGTGTTTGACCACAAGACCATCAATGAATGTATAGCCGTCTGTTGGTTCCAAAAATTTCCAAAAAGCAATGAGAATTTAAAGACAAGGCAAGTTCTAAAAAAATAAAGTTCTCAACACTTCTTCCGTCATCATTGCAGTGCTTGGATCCAATTGGTGAAGAGGCTTTTATCCTGTTGGTTAAAAATGTCATCAACAGCAGACACGACATCAACATCACAGCAATACTGGTTCTCAGCCAAGTGTTTTTTCATGTTGGAGAACAGACGATAGTCAGATGTGTTGAAAATAAACATCATTTGGTGACATTCCAAATGGTCAGCCTAGGAACTTTTCAGCTGACCCTTGTATATGTAATGGGCTTCTACTCACAAGTTTTGGTTGGCCAAAGGCTATAGTGGAAGATATTTGTCCAGCATGCTGTGTAGTGGGACTGAACCCAAGACCCTATGGTTAGAAAGCAAGCTTCATGACCACACAGCCATGCTTGAAAAGAATGGTTAAATGGTTATTGTCACTGTTTTACATACATACTTACATATATACATATTTACACACACACACACACGTATATACATATATATATGTATGTATGTATGTATGTCATCATCATCATCATTTAGCATCCGTTGTCCATGCTGGCATGGGTTGGATGGTTTGACCAGGGCTGGCAAGCTGGAAGGCTTCACCAGACCCCAGTCTGATTTGAAAAGGTTTTCTACTGCTGGATGCCCTTCCTAACGCCAACCATTCTGAGAATGTAATGAGTGCTTTTATGTGCCATTGGCATGGGTGCCATTTGCATGACCCCGGTATCTGCCACGACTGTGATTTTACTTGGCTTCATGGATTTTTTTCTCAAGCATAACATAATACCAAAGGTCCAAAGGAGCTTTTCATGTGCCACCGGCATTGACCTGTTTGCCTCCATGAAGCCCAATGCTTGAAAGGTGCTTTTTACTTGCTACAGGCACAGGTGCCAGTTATGTGACACCAGCATCAGCCACGACTATAATTTCACTTGGATTGATGAGTTCTGAAGCACAGCATATCACCAAAGGTCTTGGTCACTTGTCAATGCTGCTGTGAGGCCCACAGTTCAAAGATAATTCTTCACTAACTCATCCCATGTCTTCCTGGGTCTACATCTACCACAGGTTCCCTCTACAGTTAGAGATCAGCACTTCTTTACACAGCTGTCCTCATCCATATGCATCACACATGACCATACCAGCACAATCGTCCCTCTTGCACACATAAATACATACATATACACACACACGCATACATACATACATACACACACACATACATACTTACATACACACATACATACATATATACACACACATACATACATACATACATACACAACACACATACATACATAATAACATACATACACACATACATACATACATACATACATACACACATACATACATACATACACACACACACATACATACATACATACATACATACATACATACATACATACATACATTACATACATACATACATACGTACATAAATACATACATACATAAATACATACATTAATACATACATACATAAATACATACATACATACATACATACATGCATACATACATACATACATACATACATACATACATACACACATACATACATACATACATACATACATACATACATACATACATACATACATACGTACATAATACATACATACATACACACATACACACATACATACATACATACATACATACATACATACATTAATACATACATACATAAATACATACATACATACATACATACACACATACACACATACATACATACATACATACATACATACATACATACATACACACATACACACATACATACATACATACATACATACATACATACATACATACATACATACACACATACACACATACGTACATTCATAGACACGTACATACATACATACATACATACATACATACATACATACATACGTACATACATACATACATACATACATACATACATACATACATACATACATACATACGTACATACATACATACATACATACATACATACATACATACATACGTACATACATACGTACATACATACATACATACATACATACATACATACATACATACATACATACATACATACGTACATATACGTATATACATGTTCAAAGCAAACACAGACATAGGCAGACAAACAATAGTACATGCTTGAACGTATGTATCTGTGTATGTTACTAGTGTGTGTGTGTGTGTGTGTGTGCGTGTGCGCGTGCATGTGTGACCTCCTACTCCCCCCACCTCCACCACCGCTAAAGATATTTCTCATTCAATTAACTCGCAATTACTTTAATCGCATCAAAAGATTAATAATAAAGCGATAAACAATACATTTATTGACCCTCACCATACCACCACGCCAACCTCCTACTTTTACCCCACACCACACACACACACACACACACTACACACACAAAGTCTCTAGCCTACCCTCCCTTCACACTAACTACTCATACCATCACCAACCATCTCCAGCCACCACCAGCCACCACCACCACCACCACCGCCACTACCGCCATTGCTGCAATAATCTCATTTAACGGTTATAAAGTAAGGTTTCAGATCTTAAGCAATAATTTCACCAACAGAAACCTCACTCGTGCACTTTTGTTGTTTCACAGAGACAGTTGTGTTTTTCAGATTTTTCTTCTCTCGGCACTGGCTCTTGCCAATCAGTCATGTGCTGCGTAGAGTGGAAGGTAAGAAGTGTGGAAAATATTGAAGAGAATAGAACAGAATAGAATAGAATAGAACAGAACAGATAGACAGGCAGATAGATAGATAGATAGATAGATAGATAGATAGATAGATAGATAGATAGATAGATAGATAGATAGATAGATAGATAGATAGATAGATAGATAGATAGATAGATACACAGAGGCAGATAGACAGACAGATAAATAGACAGACAGACAGATAGATAGACAGACAAACAGAAACACAGAAGACAGAGAGTCAGAGAGATAGACAGTCAGACAAATGGATAGGCAGATAGACAGATAAACAGACAGAGACAAACAAAGAGAGAGAGAGAGAGAGAGAAAGAAAGAGAGAAAGAAAGAAACAGACAGACGGATGGAATGATGAATGATGGAATGAAAAATAAATAGACAGATAGACATAGATAGATAGATAGATAGATAGATAGATAGATAGATAGATAGATAGATAAATAGATAAATAGATAGATAAGTAGATAGGTAGATAGATAGATAGATGAATAAATGAATGAATAAATGAATGGATGGATATATGGATAGAGGGTGAGATACATAACTCCACCTCAACCAAGGTTTTGCCAGTAGAGTTTTGTTCCAGAATATTTTTGTTTACAAAATTAACTGACCATGACATATTCTTCCCTCCAGGTTATGTACCGCTGGCCATTTGAGTCTGGTCAGTCATCCATACAGCCAAGTGCTTTATAGGTGCAAAACAATTGGTCATTCTCCAACCAACCATAACAAACAACTTTCTAAATATATTCTTTTATTCTTTTACTCATTTCAATCATTTGACTGTGGCCATGCTGGGGCACCGCCATTGAAGGGTTTTAGTCACACAAATCAACCTCAGAACTTATGTTTTAAAGTCTGGTACTTATTCTATCGGTCTCTTTTGCCAAAGCGCTAAGTTATTTATGGAGATGTAAACACACCAACATTGGTTGCCAAGTGGTGGCGGGGACAAACACACACACACACACACACACACACACACACACACATTCTGTCTACCAAATTCATTCACAAGTCTATAGTAGAAGACACTTGCCCAAGGTGCCATGCAATGGGACTGAACCCAGAACCATGTGGTTGGGACGCAAGCTTCTTGACTACATGGCCATATTTGCAACTCCACTTCTCAGCCATAATCATCATCATTATCATCATCATTTAACCCTTTAGCATTTAAACCGGCCATATCCGGCCAAAAGTATTCTGCCTGTTTTATGTTCAAACTGGCCAGATCTGGTCTCTCGTACCAACCCTACAATATCATTTTAAAAATTAACAGCTACCTCATCAAAATCTCATAGCTACAAGATAATGCATGATTAGTTCAAAACAATGTGGATAAAAAAGGATTAATTTTGGCAGAATAATGTGAACACTAAAGGGTTAATGTCTGTTGTCCATGCTGGCATGAGTTGGACAGTTTGACCAGAGCTGGCCAGCAGGAGAGCTGCACCAGGCTCCAGTCTGCTTTGGCATGGTTTCTACAGCTGGTTACCCTTCCTAATGCCAACCACTTTACAGAGTGTGCTCAGTGCTTCTATGTGGCACTGTACAAGTGCCTCTACATTGCATGGGCACAAGTGCTCTTTACATGTGCTGGGCTTTTGCAGGCTAATCCTCTTTGCCAAGATGGCAGCACTGACTACTGACAGCCTGGCAGAACAGTCATTATTACCGATTTTGACTAAGTCCATCTTGACCTGCTGCAATGTTATCATTACTGGAATCTCCAAACATAAAAAAAAAAACTAACTTTTTAAATCAAAGCTGGACATCTTCCTGTCGAGAGTCCCAGATGAACCTACCTCACGGCAAGAGGTGCAAATGAGGGTAGCTATATCAAACTCCATTCTTCACCAAGTGCCACATATTAGAGGAAGATCTCAGTAATAACAGTGTAGCAAAACGGTGGTGCATCAGCTTGGCCACAGCTCTGAGCTGATACTAGAGAGAAAAAAGAAAAAAAAAAACTGGACAGTTGAAGTTCTGCAGCATTTTCAGAGTGCATCACTGCATCGCAGATGATAAATCGCTGCATATTAATGTGCAAAGTGTATTTCTCAATAAGGAAAAGACAAAGTTTGGTTATCAGATAAATTCATTCATTTTTGGACTAAGTTTTTCGACCTTATTCATCAGGTGATATGTGACAGTATGATGAGAGCATCCCATCTGTTGAGCTGATATCCTAGAGAATTGGTGCAGATCCTTGTGGATGAGCTGATACAATTGATCCTCACTGAATAGAACAGACTGGCCAGAATGCAGAATGCCTGTGAAGTTAAATTTCCCTTCTTTAGTTCATGGAAACCATTCCTGTACAAGTCTTTCAGTAACTGGTACTCTTCGGTTTATGATGACAATGGTTCCAGTTGATCTGACCAACGGAACAGCCTGCTTATGAAATTAATATGCAAGTGGCTGAGCACTCCACAAACATGCACATCCTTTATGACCCTTAATGTAGTTCACAGGGAGAGTCAGTGTGACACAGAATATGACGTGGCCAGCTTTTTGAAATACAGGTACCACTCATTTTTGCCAGCTGAGTGAACTGAGCGATGTGAAATAAAATGTCTTCTTCAAGGACACAATGTGCCACTGCAGCTGGGAAT
>NC_043011.1:53233972-53261472 GCF_006345805.1 Octopus sinensis
ATTGTATGTTAGTGATGATGATGATGATGATGAAGATGATGAGTAAGAGGGAGGAGGACAATAATGATGATGACAATGCAGCTGATGGTACTCATGCACAAATACACGCACACATGCACGCATGCACACACACACACAACACACACACACACACAGAGGGTGCAGTGAATGAATGTTTATCTAAATTAAGCAAAAATGAAAATAACACTGACATCTCATTTTAACAGATATATTTACAAAAATTACATTAAAATATCTTGAAATACTAAGAGTAAATTTATTCAATAAAATCGCCATTGGCTTCAACCATGACATCCAGACGACTTCGGAATTTCCTGAAGCTCTTCTGGATGGTCTCCTTGTTTAAGTTGGTGAATGCTACCATAATCCTTGCCTTCAGTTCATCTTTGGTGTTACAAGGAGTTTTGTTGGTCTCTCGCTCAACTGTACCCCACACATAATAATTAAGGGGTTGTAATGCGGGGTGTTAGGTGGCCAGATGTTAGGGGTGATGTGGCAGTAGAAATTGCCAAACTGCTAAGTTACAGGGACGTGAACACACCAACACCGGTTGTCAAGCGATGGTGGGGGGACAAACACAGGCACACAAACATACACACACACACACACACACACACATATGTGTGTACATATATATACGACTGGCTTCTTTCAGTTTCTGTCTACCAAATCCACTCACAAGGCTTTGGTCGGCCCGAGGCTATAGTTGAAGACACTTGCCCAAGGTGCCACGCAGTGGGATTGAACCCAGAACCATGTGGTTGGTAAGCAAGCTACTTACAACACAGCCACTCCTACACCTATATATATGTGTGTATATATATATATATATATATATATATATATATATTATATATATATATATATATATATATATATATATACATATACATATATATATATATCATCATCATCATGCTGATATATTGTTTTCATGCCAGCATGCGTTGTACAGTTAGACAGGATCTGTACAGCGAGTGCTAATGTTAGCTTTGGCATGGTTTCTATGGCTGGATGCTCTTCCTAACATGTCCAGTGTGCCACATAATGGAATTGAACCTGAAACCATGTGGCAGGGGTGCATGTATGTGTGCTTGTGCTAGTCTCTCGTGGGTGCTGGTTTGTTTGCATCCCCACAACAGCAATTTGGTAAAAGGCGACTCATCAAATATGGAAAAGACTTCAAAAATATGTATTAGGGTCGTTTTATTGACTAAACCTTTTTTAAAATGGTCCCTCGGCTGTCCGAAGATTGAAACAACTAAAAGAATACAGAATAAAGAAAAATATTTTGTATACATGCATACACACATATATGAGTGTGTGTGTGTGTGTGTGTGCATGTGCACATGTGTGTGTATGTGTTTGTATTTATCTATAACTTTACACTTTTCAGTGAGTCTTGTGAAGTAATTGGAATCAGTATATTCTGTCAAAGAAAGTCGTTCTAACTCTAACTCTTCCTCTTCTACTTCCCCTACTTCTCTTACTCCCCTTCTTCTTCTCTCCTCCACACCTTTCTTCCTCTGTCTCCTGCTATTTTCTTTTTTTGTCTCCCCCTCTCCTTCTACCTCCTCCTCACTCATCCTTCTCTTTCTCCTATCTGTCTGTCTTGCTGCGACTCACGGTCTTGCACCCACCTCTTAAGAGGATTTACTGATGATTGCAAGATTGCAATCTAAGACACACTCTAGCTGATTGCCAGAATCTTACCAATTCCACATGACAACAACAACAACAACACCAACAACAATGGCGTTTTGGAATCTATCACGTCAAAGCAATAATTTTTAACTCCAGTATTGAATCACATCTCGTCAATAATGGTAGCAGAGATTAAATTTCAAGAGTCTGCCCCATCTCTTCTTCCAATCAACTGTAGAAAGCAGCAGAGAAATTAATTCCTCAATGGTACTTGATAGTAGAATGGTAAACTCTTGGAGAGTGATAGGTGGGCGGTGTTCTATAAAGTTGGGTACCTTCTGACATTGCAACAGTTTAATAGTGCTATGTAGTAAACATTTAATTAACAAATTAATTAATGTATGAATTAATTAATTAATTACTTCAGGTTGCCAGCTTATGCAGCATCCTCATCATCATTTGATGTCTGCTTTCCGTGCTGGTATGGACTGGATTGTTTGTCTGGAGCTGGCAATGTCAGGAGCCACACCAGGCTCCATTGTCTATTTTGACATGGTTTCTATGGCTGGACGCCCTTCCTAATGCCAACCACTCCATAGAGTGTACTGGGTGCTTTTAATGTGGCACCAGTACTGTTATGCAAATTATATAAATTTAGTTCTGTCTGTGTCTCTGTGTGTAAATAGCTTTAAGCTACTATTCTCTGTTGAAAGAGTATTTTTCTTTTACCTCTTAGGGAAGGAGTGGTATTGGCCATGACCTTTAATTTTTTCAGGGTCTCTGAGACTGGTGGAAAGAAGGACAGATGTTATCCTCAATTGATGACCTGATCCAAATTCTTTTAGTAGAATAAATTCCAGCAAAGACTCTCAGGGACCAGGGTGGAGTGATAATAAACCAAATGACAGTCTGAGTCTATCATCCAAGAACTCAGAACACACAAAAAAAAGGACCAAATACCACAAGGTATTTTGCTCATTGTTTTAACAATACTGCCATTCCATTTCTGGAATTTTATCAATCCCAGAAGGATGAAAGACAAAATTGATCTTGGTGAGATTTTAAACTCAGAACACAAGGAGCTGGAACAAATAAAATACCACAAGGTATCATCTTTGACCCTCCAACAAGTTCACCAGTCTGTTACCCTAGGCCGGTCCTTTATTTTATTGACCCTGAGAGGCTGCATGTTAAAGTTTCCTGACACCCAGCTTGTGGGGAAACGGAAATGAGTGGGCAGGGAAATGAATGACACCACACACACACAGGCTTTTTCTTAGTTTCTATCTATTGAATCCACCCACACAGGCTCTGTTTGGCCTGGGGACAATAGTATAAGACTCAGTAGGATTGAACCTGAAACCATGTGGTTGAAAAACAAATTTCTTAACCATGCAGTCATACCTGTGTGTGTGTGTGTCTTGTGTGTGCACGTGTGTGTGTGTGCATGTGTGTGTGTCTTGTGTGTGCACGTGTGTGTGTGTGCATGTGTGTGTGTCTTGTGTGTGCACGTGTGTGTGTGTGCATGTGTGTGTGTCTTGTGTGTGCACGTGTGTGTGTGTGCATGTGTGTGTGTATTGTGTGCATGTGTGTGTGCATGTGTGTGTATTGTGTGTATTGTGTGTGAAGACATATGGTTAAATGGTTAGGTTAGTGGAGTATGTATGCATGTACATGTATGTGTGTGTGCACGTGTGTGTGCATGTATGTGTGTGCATGTATGTGTGTGCATGCATTCGTTTTAGTTTGTGTGTGTGTATTGTGTGTGTGAAGACGTATGGTTAAATGGTTAGATTAGAGGAGCGGAGTATGTATGCTTGTATGTGTGTGTGCATCTATGTGTGTGCATGCATTCATTTTAGTTTGTGTGTGTGTGTGTGTGTGTGTGTATCTATATGCATCTATAATGAAGTTAGGATTTCTCTTCTTTCGATAAGACACTTGTGAAATAGTTGGAACCAGAATATTCTGCCAAAGAATGCCATTCTAACATTTTCCACCGCCTCCTCCCCTTCCCCTCCTCCTCCTCCTCCTTTCGTCTGCTTCTCTTTCGTCTACTTCTTCTACCTCCTCGTTCTCTTCTCTCCCTTGTATCTTCCCATCCTGCCGTGGCTCATGGTCTTCTTGCACCTTCTTAAGAGGATTTAGTCATGATTGCAATCTAAGAGACACTCTAGCTGATTGCCAGAATCTTACCAATTCTGCATTCTAGACAACAACAACAACAACAACAACATCATCATCATCATCGTCGTCAGCAGCAGCAGCAGCAGCAGCAGCAGCAGCAGCTGTTTTGGAATCTTCCACGTCAAAGCAAAGATACTGACTGTAGTATTGATCCACATCTCGTCATTAGTGGCAACCAAGATTAACTTTTGATAGTCTTCTCTTCTCAATGGTGAAACGCCTTAATGGTAAAATGGTAAGATCTTTTCCAGTGATGGTGTATAAAATTGGAGGATTTCTAGCATTAGCTTTTTGGCATCAGTTAAATAAATATATGGAACTGTTCTTAAAGTATCATGTGAATGTGAACTCCATATGAAGACTGGTTTAGTTCTAATAATGCTCTCTTGCCATTCTGCCAACCAACTGTCCCTTGCTATTCTGCCAACCAATTGCTACACTAATAACCAATTGTCTTCTACAATATTAGATTCAATTTTTGGCACAAGGCCAGCAATTTTGGGGGAGGGTAAATTTATTACATTGATTCCAGTTCTCAACTGGTGTTTATTTTATTGACACCGAAAGGATGAAAGGCAAAGTGACCTCAGTAGAATTTGAAATGCTACTAAGCATTCTGTACAGTGTGGTAAAGAATCTGCCAGCTTCCTGCTATCCAATGAAGCTAATAGTGGTTTCATATTTTGACACAGGGCCAGCAATTTTGGGGGAAGGGATAAGCCATTTATTGGGTTGTCAAGAAAGTTCATGCCGATTTATAGTAGCTTACCTTTCAACTTATTTTAGAACATGGTTGAGTCCATAAAATAGGATTTGACTACACCTCCATTTAGAGCACAGTTTAAGCTATCTTTTCATGGAAGAAGGTTTTATGTCCCTATAACCTGTGTTAATTCTGTAACCCTTTAAAATGGAAGATAAGAAAGTTCATTTTCGGCACTTGATGCTTTGGGAACCAGACAAAAATTGCTGCAGCTCCATATTCACCAGATATTGCTCCTTTGGATTTCCACTTATTTAGGTCTCTGCAGAATAGTCTTAATGGTAAAAATTTCAATTCCTTGGATGACGTAAAAAGATACCTTGATGAATTCTTTGCCATGAAATGACCTCAATTCTGGGAAGAGGGTATTTTCAAGTTAAAGGAAAGATGGAGACGCATTGTGCAACAAAATGGTTCATATTTGGTTGATTAAAAATGTAATGGCAAGTGTTTATTGACCTTTTTCTTTCCTTTAAAAATTGGCACAAACTTTCTGGACAATCCAATACATCAACCCAAATGCTTAGCTAGTACTTATTTTATTGATATTGAATGGATGAAAGGCAAAGTCGACCTCAACAGCATTTGAACTCAAAATGTAAAGATGAATGAAATGCAATTAAGCATTTTGCCTGGTGTGCTAATGATTCTGCCAGCTCAGCGCCTTATGTCTTTTGCAATATTAACAACTAATGCAAGGCAGTGAGCTGGGAGAATTGTTAGCATGCCAGGCAAAATGCTTAGTGGTATTCCGTCTGCCATTATGTTCTGAGTTCAAATTCCACCAAGGTCAACTTTGCCTTTCATCCTTTTGGGGTCGATAAATAAAGTACCAGTTACACACTGGGATCTATATAATTGACTTAATCCGTTTGTCTGTCCTTGTTTATCCCCTCTGTGTTTGGCCCCTTGTGGGTAGTAAAGAAATAGGTATTCAGTCTGTCTTTACGTTCTAAGTTCAAGTTCCACTTTGCCTTTCACCCCTTCAGGGTAGATAAATTAAGTAGCTTTCATCCTTCAAGGATTGATAAAATTCCAGAAGCGGAATGGCAGCATTGTTAAAACAATGAGCAAAATACCTTGTGGTATTTGGTCCTGTTTTTTTGTGTGTTCTGAGTTCTTGGATGATAGACTCAGACTGTCATTTGGTTTATTATCACTCCACCCTGGTCCCGGGGAGTCTTTGCTGGAGTTTATTCTACTAAAAGAATTTGGACCAGGTCATCAGTTGAGGATAACATCTGTCCTTCTTTCCACAATTCTCAGAGACCCTGGGTCGAACTATGACAGCCCCCCCCCCCTCCTCAAAATTTTGGGCCTTGTGCCTAGAGTAGAAAAAAAATATTAACAACTTATTGTCTTTTGCTAGACTGCCAACCAATAAGATTGTTTGTACGTGGTTATTTGAACTGCTAAAAATAGCAGCTAATTCTTTCTTTGTATCACACTAACCGGTCAACAACATTTAGATTTGGTAAATTAATACACAAAAGTTACAAGAAATGGAAAACAAGGAAGGAGATATAAATTGACTTTTGCCTTTGATCTTTTGTCTTTGATCTTTTACTCACATCAGTCATTGGACTGTGGCCATACTGGAGTATCACTTTGATGGGTTTAGCTGAACAAATTGACCATAGGACTTATTTTTTAAGCCTGGTACTTAATCTATCGATCTGTGTGTGTATGTGTGTGGGTGCATGTGTCTGTGTGTGCATGTACATGTGTGTATGTGTGTGTCTGTGCATGTGTGTGTGTGCATGTGCATGTGTGTGTATACATGTGTGTGTGTATATGTACATGTGTGTGTATGAGTGTATCTGTGTGTGTATGTGTATGTGTGTGGGTTCATGTGTGTGTGTGTGTGTATGTGTGTGTGTGTGTGTGGTGTGTGTGTGTGTGTGTGTGTATGTGTGCATGCGTGCATATATGTATATGTGTGGATGTGTGCGCCTGCAACTATATTTGTGTTTTCCTGTGTAAACCAGTGTAGTGAATTATGTCTCTTAATTAAACATGTAACTTAGCAATTCGATAAATAGAGATCAATAAAATAATTACCAGATAACTGGAGTTGACAGAATCAGTGACATAATCAGCTAAAACCTTTTGAAACCAATAAAAGACTATGAAAGCAATATATTTAAAACTGTCTCGCTATTGAATGAATCTCAGAGAACAACGACCTAGGAACAATTTTTTGTAATGCAGTCAGTCGTTTCTACTTTCACTTTTGCTAGTAATTTGTTAATGGTTGTCAAACTAATATGTCTGTTATATCATTTTTTTTGTCTAAACTATAAGTATTCTCTGCATGGCTGTCAGTTTGTCACAGTTGTTCTAGTGGCACAGGTACTCTGCCAGTTACAATGACAAAGGTTCTAGCTGATCTGAAATTAATGGGCCACTGGCACATTAATTGAGAGAGAGAGTTCAAATTCCACCGAGGTCGACTTTGCCTCTCATCCTTTCGGGGTCGATAAATCTAGTACCAGTTATGCACTGGGGTCGATGTAATTGACTTAATCCCTTTGTCTGTCCTTGTTTGTCCCCTCTATGTTTAGCCCCCTTGTGAACAATAAAGATATAAGCCTGCTTGTGAAATTAATGTGCTAGTGGCTGAGCACTCCACAGGCACATGTACCCTTAATGTAGCCCTCAAGGATATTCAGCATGACATAGAATATACTAGCTGAGTGGACTGGAGCAATGTGAAATAAAGTGTCTTACTCAAGGATTCAGCGCACTGCCAGGAATTGAACTCACAACCTTAAGATTACAAAGCTATGCACCTTCACCGTTCTGGTAACAGCAAAGTTAAATAATTGCTGAACAACGTCTGAATAATGCTTACAGTCAGATCAATATTTGCATTGTGAAAGGCATCAATCTGGCAGAATCGTTAGGATACCAGGCAAAATGCTTAGTGGCATTGTATACAGTGTACTACAATTCAGCACTATATACAATAAGTAGGGAGTGGCTGTGTGGTAAGTAGCTTGCTTACCAACCACATGGTTCTGGGTTCAGTCCCACTGCGTGGCACCTTGGGCAAGTGTCTTCAACTATAGCCTCGGGCTGATCAAAGCCTTGTGAGTGGATTTGGTAGACGGAAACTGAAAGAAGTCCGTGGTATATATATATTTGTGTGTGTGTTTGTGTGTCTGTGTTTGTCCCCCCCAACATCGCTTGACAACCGATGCTGGTGTGTTTACGCCCCCGTAACTTAGCATTTCGGCAAAAGAGTCCAATAGAATAAGTACTAGGCTTACAAAAAATAAGTCCAGGGGTCGATTTCATCGACTAAAGGCAGTGCTCCAGCATGGCCACAGTCAAGTGACTGAAACAAGTAAAAGAGTAAAAGAGTATACCCACTAAAATTGCTGGCCTTGCACCAACATTTGAAATTATTATTGTCGTTTTATCATTATTATCATCTACTTTATCCAATATGTCCTTCTTTTCTAAGACAGTAGAATGTGATTAGAGGTGAATGCAGATTAACTGTTATTTCTAACAAGTCAAACAACTGTGCAGAGGCTCTTCTTCGTCAATGCTGCTAAATTCTAAACAGAATATACAAACCTTATTTGGTTCATTACCCAGAAGTTTCATTCTGTAAGTGATTAATCTTCCAGTCTTAATTTTTATCACCTTTAATTAACTTCACACCTGTCAAAGCCATTTTTCTTCTCATTTAATTTAACCCAACTGCTTTCATGCATGTCAATGAGTACATAATTATTCTTCATGTCAATAATGGTATTTTCCCTTAATTCCTCACTACTTTCTTACCTACCCATTGACTCTTAGCTCACCTGTCACTGTCTCTCAATGCACCTGTCTTCTGATTTCTGATTCTCAGTTCTACTCATTACTAACATGCTCAACTCACCAGTTACCAACTAAATGACTTTTTTCTTATGTATTCACCTCAATACCACATAGCTTTGTCTCACTTGTCAATAATGAATTTTCCTGTTCAACTATTCAACTGTGAATTCTTAGTTTCTCACCTGTCTACTGTTATTTCTCACCTTCACAAAATAGCATCTCAATACTAGACATCTCTTTCACCTGTTTTGCCAGTAATTGCTCCTCTTCAACAATTCCCTAGCATATTTCATCAATGACTATATTTTACCCATCTTTACTTTGATCTTTCCAACATCATTTGTGTTTTCCTCTCTTCACAAAATTTAGGAACCCCACTACACACATTACTTGTATATTTAGTGGTGGGAGTAGGGAGTACTCGACCCCATTTCTTGTAAGAACTCAATACTGTTACATGTTATCACTTTCCACAGAGATTTACTTTTTGCCTTTCTCTCTCTCTCTCAATTTCTCCATCTTATTTCTTTATTGTCCACAAGGGGTTAAACATAGAGGGGACAAACAAGGACAGACAAAGGGATTAAGTCGATTACATCGACTCCAGTGCGTAACTGGTACTTAATTTATCGACCCTGGAAGGATGAAAGGCAAAGTCGACCTCAGCAGAATTTGAACTCAGAACGAAACAGCAGACGAAATACCACTAAGCATTTCACCCAGCATGCTAACGTTTCTGCCAGCTCGCTGCCTTACACCATCTTGCATCGTCATCATCGTGATTGTCACCATTGTCATCATCATCATCATCGTCGTCGTCATCGTCATCATCATCACTACCTCCTAGAGACCAGTGTAATTCAGTGTGCTGAATGGCATCTCTTTTAGTTAAACCTGTAATGTAGCAATTTGCCAAATAGAGATCAACAAAATAATTACCAGAACACAAAACATGTCTCTAGGAAAACGTTACTCTGATACAAAACCAGAACTGAAGATAATGGCATTTGACATTCTGGGGTCTTTTGTTTTCACTTGAGATCATGGCACTTCCACATACCTGAACCTATATCACATTTTGGCACTGGATATCTTATTTCCTTATTGCCACAAGGGGCTAAACACAGAGGGGACAAACAAGGACAGACAAAGGGATTAAGTCGATTACATCGACCCCAGTGTGTAACTGGTACTTAATTTATTGAACTCGAAAGGATGAAAGGCAAAGTTGCTCTCGGTGGAATTTGAAATCAGAACGTAAAGACAGACGAAATACCGCTAAGCATTTCGCCCGGCGTGCTAATGTTTCTGCCAGCTCGCCACCTTGGCACTGGATATCTTGCCTTGGCTTGTCTCTGGATCATGCCAATTGGATGGAGAGGGCCTTTGAGGTGCTGTGCAAGCCTTATTGAACCAAAAATTCAAGATTGTATGATCACTGGTGAGACGACTTTCCAATTCCCACTTGAGTAGGAGGGTGCCGCAGCAAGCTTGGAAGCCACAAGCACCTGCCTGAGTTAAGCCAGCTTCAGG
Organism: Octopus sinensis; assembly: GCF_006345805.1. Lineage (NCBI taxonomy): Eukaryota > Metazoa > Mollusca > Cephalopoda > Octopoda > Octopodidae > Octopus > Octopus sinensis. Next base: position 53,243,955 of record NC_043011.1, read on the forward strand.
TGCAATAACCTCATGCATAGGCATTGCTGTCATTTTGCGTGAGCAATGGTCAGTGATGGTCATCTTTGGTCAGGAGTGAACGGCTATCATATGTATATTCTTTTATTCTTTTACTCGTTTCAGTCATTTGACTGTGCCCATACTGGAGCACCACCTTAAAGGGTTTTAGTCCGAAGAAATTGACCCCAGGACTTATTCTTTGTAAGCCTAGTACTTATTCTATCAGTCTCTTTTGCTGAACTGCGAAGTTACAGGGGCATAAGCACACCAACATCGATTGTCAAGTGGTGGCAGGGGTGGGGAACAAACACAGACACACACACACACATACACACATAAATACACACACACACACACACATATACATGTATTGTTGGCGATTTTCTTCCTCCGTCTTCTCTTCCTTGGACCTTTCCTTTTTCTATGTTTCTGACGAAGAGCTCCGCTCGAAATGTTGAATCCTCTTTCTTTTCTTTCCTTTCCTGAGCGTCCAATAACACTATACTTGTTCCACATCTTCGTGTTGTGTTTTCTCTTTGTGTTTTCATGTTTGGATTAACTACATACAAAACAAATCAAAATAGATGAACATCAATGGAATTTGTATCTTTGTGGCACACAAGAAAACCATCCGAGCGTAACCATAGCCAGTACCGCATCGACTGGCCTCCGTGCTGTGGGCACGTAACAAACACCATCCGATCGTGGCCGTTCACCAGCCTCATCTGGCACCTGTGTCGGTGGCACATAAAAAACACCATCCGAGCGTGGCCGTCTGCCAGCCTCGTCTGGCACCTGTGTCGGTGGCACAAAAAACACCATCCGAGCATGGCCGTTCGCCAGCCTCGTCTGGCACCCGTGTTGGTGGCACATAAAATCACCCACTACATTCTCGGAGTGGTTGGCATTAGGAAGGGCATCCAGCTGTAGAAACACTGCCAGATCTGACTGGCCTGGTGCAGCCTTCGGGCTCCCCAGACCCCAGTTGAACCGTCCAACCCATTCTAGCATGGAAAGCGGACGTTAAATGATGATGATGATGATGATGATACATATATATATATATATATATATATATATATATATATATATATATGATGGTTTCTTTCAGTTTCCATCTACCAGATCCACTCACAAGGCTTTAGTCGGCCTGAGGCTATAGTAGTAGAAGACACTTTCCCAAGATGCCATGCAGTGGGACTGAACTCAGAACCATGTGCTTCTGAGTTCTTACCACACAGTCACACTTGTGCCTATATATATATGTGTGTACTCATTTCTTGGCCTGCTTGCCAAGCCAGTGGGGTAACATCATTTGAAAGCCACAACAATGCTATGAAGCATATTGTAACCAGCATTTAATAACAACATCTCACAGTCTGGTTCATATGTCAATTCAGTGATATTCATTTTCACTTGACATCTGCCACGATTCTTAGTTATTATTATTTTTTGTCCTTCATCACTAAACGATAGGTATCACCTGAGATGTCAGATTCTCTTCTTTGTCTTCCTTTGGTGTACTGAGCTTCATTGTACACATCTTTGGTTAAATTTTTGCTTTATATTTCTACGCTTTTCAGGAACGTATTTTTTTTGCTTGTCCAACTCAGTATAGTATTTTTTTCTGTTTTTTTTTCTTTCACTCAAATTTTATTCATGTTTTTTGATTGACCATAACAACTGCATACACACACACATGCACACACACACACACACACTGCACAAAAGCAGAAGAGACAGGACTCAATACAGATATCTGTAACAATATACAGAGCAATATATTGCAATATATAAAAATGTTTTCTATATTGCAATGAAATCTTTTTCATCTTACTGATGACATTGTTAATTCAATAGGAACTTGCTGAGATCTGATAACCAGTTATTTGTGTATATGTATGTATGTATGTATGTATGTATGTATGTATGTATGTGTGCGTGTGTGCATGAGTATGTGTGTGAATGAGTATGAACGTATGTATATGTTTGTACACATACATGTGTGTATGTATGTGTGTGTCTATATATACATATGTGCATATACATACATATATATATATATATATATATATATATACAAACATATATATACATATATATATATATATTACACATATATATACATTATATATATATATATACAACATATATATACATATATATATATATATATACACATATATATACATATATATATATATATACAATTGTTCGTCTGTTTTCCACCTGCCTTCGTCTTTTGTCTATTTTCATAAAGCTTCCCGTTATATATATATATATATATATATATATACACGTATTTATGTGCATATATATGTGTGTATATGTAAGTGTGTGTGTGTATGTTTAATTTAAATGTAATATATACCTTTATATATAGATATAATTATTGTTTTCTTTGTTTTATCATAGCTAACATCATAGCCTTCATATACTCAATAAACGCAGTTTTATACAACCCCCCTCACCCTCTCTCACTCAATCTGTTTATCTTGTCCTTTCTCTCCTCCTCCTCTTTCTCTCTAAGTGTACTGGATATCAAACTAAATTCACCCCCACCCCCACCCCCACTTTCATTACAGACCTTCCACCATTATTGTTCCATGTTTCCTTGTCTTGCATCACTGGTCCTTTGCACCTGTTCTACCTTCACTATTACCTATGTGCAATATTGCAATAAATTTGCCACGTGCAATATTATCTCGGCACATGAAGTACACATTCTCTCCAATCACTGCTGAACATCTACATTCACAGCCCAATATTTCACAACCATGTGGTTTCACATTTCTAACATATCCAATAGATACTTGCTCACTGCTTCCTGTTTCATCATCATGCAGTTTTGAATCTCTGACACATTCATCGTACAGCTTCTCCAATGACTGCGGAATCTCTTCATTCACTGCTACATGTTTCACTGTCATGTGGTATCACATTTTTGACATATACATCATTGTAGTCCCTCTAATCACTGCTAAACCTCTACATTCATTGATCCATGTTTCATGGCCATACAGAATTAATTTGTGACTTTACACATATATCGAACAAACTCTCCTATTTTCAGAATTTCACTGCTACATGTTTTACAATCACATAGTATCACATTTTTTATCCATACCTCTACATTCACTGCTTTATGCTTCATGACCATACAGTATCAAATTTGTGACTTTTAAACAGAGTATGATATATAAACACACAATCCCTCCTATAACTCTGGAATCTCTACATTCACTGCTACATGTTTAACTGTCATGTATCACATTTCTAACACATATATTATGCAGCCTTTCCATTGAGTGCAGAATCTCCACATTTATGGCTACAGCTGGCAGAAACGTTCAAATTCCGCCGAGGTTGATTTTGCCTTTCATCCTTTCGGGGTCGATTAAATAAGTACCAGTTACGCACTGGGGCCGATATAATCGACTTAATCTGTTTGTCTGTCCTTGTTTGTCCTCTCTGTGTTTAGCCCCTTGTGGGTAGTAAAGAAATATATATTTTTGACACATGCCTCTACATTCACTGATCCATGTTTCATGAACATACAGTATCAAATTTTTGACATCATACGGTCTCTCTAATCACCGTAGGATTTTTTCATTCACTGCTACATGTTTCACTGTCATGTAGCATCACATTTTCAACACATCTTTATACTTCCTCCAATCGCTTCCAACCCTATGCTCACTGCTCCACCTCACATGGTTATAAGATCTCTACACATATATCATGCAGTCTCTCCAATCACTGTCAAAAAACCCACTACATTCACAAATACATGTTTTACTATCAAGTAGTATCACATTTCTGATGTACATTATACAGCCTCTTCAATGACTTCAGAATCTCTACACCCATTGCTACATGTTTCACTGTTATGTAATACAGCATTTTTGACACAAACATCTTTATAGTCCTTCAAATCACTGCCAAACTTCTCCATTCATTGCTCCACGTTTCACAGCCATAACGTAACGAATTTGTGACATATACGCATACATCATACATCGTAAAATAAGCTTCCTAGCTTGCATATCCCTCATCATTCAAAAAGAAACCAAACTGATACGCAATCCTAACCACAAGAAATGCTTTATGAATGGCAAGGAAATAACATTGAAATTGTTATTGTGAAATGGAATTTATATCCATTCTTCCAAATACCGAACGTTGTTTGGACATTCCAATATTCAGAAGCAAACACACACACATGTATGCATCTGCTCCTCAGTGCAAACACAACTGAGCTGATATTGTTGGAGACAATAGCACCATACACACACACACACACACACACACCATGTATGTGTAAAATAAGAACATCTATAAGAAGATAATTTAGAAACCTGCTGGTCCTGAAGTTAAACTATAGATTCACACTTACACACATATGTGTATTACCACCACCATCATCATTGCTGTTGTCATCATCATCATCATCATCATCATCATCATCATCATCATCATCATCATCATCATCATCATCATCATCATCATCATCATCAATCATCAATATATCATCAATACACAACATGACAGCCACCATCATTGTTACCACCACCACCACCACCGCCACCACTACTGCTGCTGCCACCACCACCATCATCATTATCATTACCATCATCATACTGTCTCTATTGTATCAACATCTACACACTGCTATCTCTCAACATTTACACTCTACTATCTCTCAACATCTACACTCTACTATCTCTGTCAATGTCTACACACTGTCAATATCTACACATAGTCAATATCTACACACTATCTGTCAACATCTACACACTTTCTTTCTCCACATCTACAAACTATCTCTGTCAACATCTACACACTGTCAATATCTACACACTATCTCTGTCAACATCTACACACCATCTCTGTCAACATCTACACACTGTCAATATCTACACACTATCTCTGTCATCATCTACACACTGTCAATATCTACACACTACCTCTGTCAATTCCTACACACTGTCAATATCTATGCACTATCTCTGTCAACATCGACGCACTACTTTATCTGTCAACATCTACACATTGTTTCTAATAACATCTACTGTCTAACCTGTCAACATTTACACACGTTGTCTAACTTGTCAACATCTAAATATACTGTATTTATTTAGCCCATTCTGTAGCCACCAGCCACTCACTGTCCAAGTTTAGTTGATATATTCACAACATATGTCTGCAGAATTAAAAAAACTCCATTTACTGAGGCATGCTTTGTTCTCATATTAAAATAAAGATATTTCCGATCCCAATAAATTCAGAGCAGTATTAGCTGACATTGCTCTCAGGCTAATATTCAAGTCTTCATCACAGAAAGTCTGTCTATATACTACCGATAACGGTAATTCCTTTTCAAATATGGACAAATTAATAATGAAAGAACATCTGAGACAGCTTAACATTCATTCTTCCATCCTCCTTGTTTCTGTCTTGGAGACAGAAATAAAACTGAATGGAAAAATAGTTTGGAATTTTCAACTGCCCGCGTCTGTATATGTGAGAATGTGAGTATGTGTCTATGTGTGTGTGTGTGTGTGTGCATGTGCATGTGATTGTGTGTGTCTGTGTGCAAGTGTGTGTGAGTGTGTGTATGTATGCAAGTTTGTTTGTGTGTCTGTGTGCAAGTATGTGTGTATGCAAGTGTGTCTGTGTTTGTGTGTATTTATATGTATGTGTAAGCACACATATTCACACACGTGCATGCACACACACACGTGCATGCACACACACACGCTAGAGATGTACCAATTTTGTCTTAACAATAAGAAAGCACAAATGCTACTCATTTCATGAAAATGTCATCACACCATACACCTACCCCCACCCTCCTTCTCACACACCTAATTATGACCGACACTCATCTTCGCAACCACTCCACTTGCTGGGTTTTACTGTCACCAAAGAGCTTTATCCTCGTAAAAGCAGATCCTCAAAATCACCACATTCTAAGAATTGACCCTCAGAGCTTCAAGATACTTTGTCCTCCCACCACCACCACAACAACAACAACAACAACAAAATTTAGGAACAGGGACACTCTACAAAGCTCAGGTGAAAACCACAGTGGAATAATATTTGAATACGAGCTGGCAGAATTGTTACTGTGGAATTTTTGTTCATCCTTACATTCTAAGTTCAAATTCTGCTGAAGTCAGCATTGCCTTTCATCATTTCTCATCATCATCGTTTAACGTCCACTTTCCATGCTAGCATGGGTTGGACGATTTGACTGAGGACTGGTGAACCAGATGGCTTCACCAGACTCCAATCTGATCTGGCAGAGTTTCTACACTCTGAGGGTGTTGTGGGTGCTTTTACATGCCATCAGCATGAAGGCCAGTCAGGCGGTACTGGCAATGGCCATGCTCAAATGGTGTTTCTTACGTGTCACCTGCACAGGTGCCAGTCCAGTGGCACTGGCAATGACCTCACTCGAATGTTTTTTCACATGCCACCAGCACAAGTGCCAGTAAGGTAACGCTGGTAATGATCACGCTCGTATGGTGCTTTTTACGTGCCACAGACATGGAAGCCAGTTAGCTGCTCTGGCAACAATCACGCTCTTAGGGCTCCACTAGCACAGATGCCAGTCATCAAATTTGATTTCGATTTCTCAGTTGATAAAATAAGTACCAGTTGAATACTGGGGTTGATGTAATCAATTGTCCCTCCCCCAAGGGAAAATTTGAAACCATTATCTAAATACACAAAAATAAGAAAAAAAGAGAGATAAGAAAGGAAAAGAAAGAAAAGAAAAATGGAGGGTAAAGCAACAGAAGATAGAGAGGGGTGATGGGCCACACACCTTGGAACAAAAGGTATACTCAGCCATGCCCCATGGTAATGGCTGTGATGGCATTTCTTCAGAGAATGGCCAGTGACACTCGCTGCAGCTGCTCTTATCCTGATTTTGTGCAGGAAATTGGTACTCTTTTACTCTTTTATTTGTTTCAGTCATTCTATTGGTCTCTTTTTGCCGAACCACTAAGTTACGGGGACATAAACACACCAGCATTGGTTGTCAAGTGATGTTGGGGGGGGACAAACACAGACACAAAAACATATACACACACACACACATATATATATGACAGGCTTCTTTCAGTTTCCGTCTACCAAATCCACTCACAAGGCTTTGGTCGGCCCAAGGTTATAGTAGGAGACACTTGCCCAAGGTGCCACGCAGTGGGAATGAACCCGGAACCATGTGGTTCATAAGCAAGCTACTTACCACACAGCCACTCCTGCGCCACTGCATACAGCCACTTCTAGCTTAGGATTTGAGAACACTTCATGCCTCAATGATGACTGGCACAAACTGGCAGTGGCCAGTCAGACGCCTGTATTGATTTTTCTCTCCTCTGTGTTATGGATAGCAACACCCAATTTTTCTGCCAACCCTGCAAGATTGGAGTTGAAGAACATGTTGCTGCAAGTCGCATCCTAATGAAATATTGCTTTTATATCTGAGCTGGTGCTGTTGCTGTACATACAGACGTCTTGGAATTCAACCAGAACAGGACCATCTGGGTGATTGGTATAAAGTTACTCAAAGACACAGCCCAACTTCTGGCCTGCTATAAGCACTGCCTGCTATAAGCACTGCCTGCTATAAGCACTGCCTGCTATAAGCACTGCCTGCTATAAGCACTGAAGGCGGTGAGCTGGCAGAAACGTTAGCATGCCAGGTGAAATGCTTAGCGGTATTTCATCTGCCGCTACTTTCTGAGCTCAAATTCCGCCGAGGTCGACTTTGCCTTTCATCCTTTTAGGGTCGAAAATTAAGTACCAGTTACGCACTGAGGTCAATGTAATCGACTTAATCCGTTTGTCTGTCCTTGTTTGTCCCCTCTATCTTTAGCCCCTTGTGGGCAATAAAGAAATAAGAAATAAGCACTGTCTCCTCATCATGCTTTTTTCTACCATATACACAAGGTAATGTCAAAAGGTTCCCGAACTAATTATGTTATTAAAAAAAGTGAAACAGTCACCTTGCTCAGCAATACACCAGACCCAGTGTCTCTGCCACTTTTGGAATCCAGCCTGGAAGTTATTTTCCATAATCGAGTCAAGGCCCTTCTGCGATTTGCTCTGGATTTTGACAATGGTGTTAAGATGGTGGCCATTGACCTGCCTTTTTTATCTTGGGGAAGAGATGGAAGTCTGCTGGTGCTAAATCTGGTGAATGGGGCAGGTGCAGAAACGATACCATGTTGCTTTTTGGTGAGAAACTCACGAGTATGGAGAGCTTGGTAAAGAATCCGATTCTTTGTGCTCCGCAGATCTGGTCGTTTTCACTGAATGTCCTCCATCAAATACTTCAAAACGGTGCCATAGAACTCTTGATTGACGGTCTGGCCCTGGGGGACAAAATCTTGATGCACAATACCATATTTCTGGGAGTGACACTCATGGCAGATCTTCCAGATCACTCGTCATCTTCCAAGGACGTTCTTCCACTTTTGAAGTACCTGTGTCATTCGAAACATTGCATACGACCCATTGCCTCTTCACCATAAATCTTGCTGAAGCATGTTCAATGTCTTTGAAGCAGATTTCTCAAGTTTAACGTAAAATTTCAAAAATTACTATTTTTAAATTTCACAACATGAGATATTCAGCAACAGTTCTTTGTAGTAAAGATTGTTTGCTAACATAACATGGCAGTCCTGGTCTAGGACGAATGTTGCTGTAATTTAGCTCCAGGAGACATTGTATCCAGCTGGCAATACAACACAATCTGTGTAAGCTTCTAATTTATAAATCAGTGATTAGTTGTTGCTTTGAAGACTATATGTTTTGAACTGGAATTTGGTAACATTGCCTCTAACCGAACAATTATTCCGTGCTGATGAAGAGAAATAACCCAGAAATCATGATACACAGATATTGTTTTGAGCTGAGTGGGAGTGCTAGGTTCCCTTGTTCAAAAATATAAAGACACAGATCATGTCATATAGCCAGCTGGAGACGATGTCTCCTGGGGCTAAATTACAGCACCATTAGTCCTAAACCTGGACTGCCATGTTGGCAAACAGTCTTTACTACAAAATTTCAAGCTGGTTCTTTGTTCCAACTTTCTGTCCATGACAAAAATCACAGACTACAGTATACATGTGATCACAAAAACACAAATTTCAAAACTCACAAAGTAAACACAGCAGTGACATGTGGCACACTGCCACATGAAGGTCACTTCTAGATCTCACTGTGCATGCAGCCGTATGCTGCCATCTGTTGGTGGGCTACAGAACCAGTCTGGGAACTTTTTGATACCACCTCACATAACAGCCTGTCTCAGGCATTGTCTCTCCTTTTCCAATCATCCCTATTGTGTCCAAACCCTAAACCCTACCCCACCTTGGCCCAGGGCTAATTTCCATGTTCAGTCCTTCTTTCCTTACTAGAATGTTGGCCCTCTGGTGTGATGATGCTGGTGTTTGTGGTAGTAGTAGTAGTAGTAGTAGTAGTAGTAGTATAGTAGTAGTAGTAGTAGTGGCAGCAGCAGCAGTGGTGGTGATGGTGGTGATGGTGGTAGTGGTAGTGGTAGTAGTAGTAGTATAGTAGTAGTAGTAGTAGTTGTTAATTCAAATGAGCAGCGGCAGCTGTGAAGATGATGGTGGTGAAGATGATGATGGTGAAGATGATGGTGGCGATGATGATGGTGGTGAAGATGACGGTGGTGATGATGATGGTGGCGATGATGATGGTGGTGGTGGTGGCGATGATGATGATGATGGTGGTGGTGGTGGTGGTGGTGATGGTTATAGTGCTGTTGGTGGGTGATGACGGTGATGACAATGATGATAATGACGATGATGATAGTGGAGGTGGTGGTGTTGGTGATTTTGCTGCTGCTGTTGTTGATGGTGGATGTCGCAGTATTCACTGAATCGGTGGTGTTGGGTGGAGGAAAGGGTCAACGAAAAGTGATGATGACAGCAGCTGCGGTGTTGCTGGTGGTGGTGGTGGTGGTGGTGGTAGCGGTGGAAGAAAGAGTCATTAGTGGTTTGTCATCCAAACTATGATAGTTCTAAATCTAACTTGAAAATATTTGATGCCAAAATATTGTTTCCCTGATTCATGTTGACATCTTTATTTCACATACACGCATGTGTGTGTGTGTGCATGCGTGTATGTGCGTGCGTGTATGTGTGTGCGCGTGTGTGTGTGTGTGTGTGCACGTGTGTGTGTGTGATCGTTTGTATGTGTGTGTGATCCTGTGTGTGTGTTTGTGTATGTGTGATCATATGTGTGTTTGTGTGTGTGTATGTATTGCAGGTGTGATTGTGTGTATGTGTTTGGGTGTGTATGTGTATATGTGTGTGTGTGTTTATGATTGTGTGTGTGTTGTGCTTGTGGTCGTGTGTATGTATATTTATAAGAGTGTGTGTATGTGTTTACATGTGTATATGCGTGTGTATGTGATAGTGTGTATGAGTGTTTCTATGTGTATATGTGTGTGTGTGTGTGTGGATGTTATCATGTATGTGTATTTATGTATATATGTGTGTATATGTTCATGTATATGTATGTATGCATCTGTATGTGTATATGTATGTGTGTGTGTGTGTTGTGTGTGTGTGTGTGTGCACGTGTGTGTGTGTGTGATCGTTGTATGTGTGTGTGATCCTGTGTGTGTGTGTTTGTGTATGTGTGATCATATGTGTGTTTGTGTGTGTGTATGTATTGCAGGTGTGATTGTGTGTATGTGTTTGGGTGTGTATGTGTATATGTATGTGTGTGTGTGTGTTTATGATTGTGTGTGTTGTGCTTGTGGTCGTGTGTATGTATATTTATAAGAGTGTGTGTATGTGTTTACATGTGTATATGCGTGTGTATGTGATAGTGTGTATGAGTGTTTCTATGTGTATATGTGTGTGTGTGTGTGTGGATGTTATCATGTATGTGTATTTATGTATATATGTGTGTATATGTTCATGTATATGTATGTATGCATCTGTATGTGTATATGTATGTGTGTGTGTGTGTGTGTGTGTTTGTGATTCTGTCTGAAACCACCCCCTGCACCTTAAACACCTACCCATCCCAACTCACCCATCCAGTCCCCTTCTTCTCACCACCCTTTCCTCTTTCTCTTATCTCTGTCTTGCCAACCCCCCCAACCCCACCACCACTAACTTCTCTCTCTTCTCTCATCACATATGACTAGAAAATGTCTCTTCTACTTTCACTTTCACATTCTTCTCTTTCTATCACAATTCTCTTTTTCATTTACCTCCCCCATACACACACACACCACAACACCCTACCCACCCTGGTCAGCCACCACCAAAACCACCACCACCACCACCTCCATCACCACCACCATCACCATGATTACCACCTCCACCACCATGATCGCCACCACCATAGCACTCCCTCACCACCACCACTACCACCTCATCCATCCCCATATTACCCCTGGCAATCCCCACCCATCCTCATTCCTTGCATTGTTTTTTGTTAATAGTGTTGTTGTTTATATTTTTATGTTGTTATTCCTGTTTATTTGTTTTATAGATTTTGTTTATTGTATTTATTTTATTTTTTAGATTGTTTATTATAGTTTGTTTTGTTGTGTTATTTTTTGCTTGTTTTTTGTTTTTGCTAAAGCTCACCCCCAACTTTTGCCCTGCTCTACCCCCAAACACACATATTCATGTGCCCACACACACATCCACACACACACACATACACACATGCACAGATATTTGCATGTACGTGCACGCACGCACACTCAGTCGCACTTGCTCACATACACATACACACATCAACACACTCGCACGCTCTCATTTTCACACATATATACACACACACACATGCACACACGTTTGCTCACAAAGACACACATATCTGCACACAGCCATGCATTCACACACACACACACATACGTGCGTCTCTTCCAATCTTCAGACTCACTTATTAACACTCCTCTTCCACTCCCTTCACCTCATCCTTTTTTTCTTTTTCACACTGTATTTTATTTTGCTTTATTTTTATCTTTTAATATTTTTTTTTCTCAATTTTACTATTTAATTTATTTTCTCTTCTTCATTTCATTTGTCATTTAGCTAATTGCGACAAAGAAGACAAAAAAAAAAAACGTAAAAGAAAATGGCATTGGAACGAGGGTGGCAAAGGAGGAAGTTACTTCAATATTTTTCAGAAAAAAATTTTTGATGGCGATGGGCTTATACTTTCTAAATTATTTAAAATTATTTATTTTAGTTGCCGCTGAAACTCTTGCTGTCTGCTGCAATAAAATAAACTTTGCCATTATTGTACTAAACAGTTCAAGATTTGAAAGGTGTGTGCTGTAATGTATTATCAGTTTGCAACAAATATTGGCCGGTTAAGAAGATTGCAGAGAGCCAGGGGTGGATTAAGATTTAAATTGTTGGCCATAAGGTCAAAGGTTTTATGTCGTGTCATTGGCCATGTACCGAGAGAGAGGTCACAGTAGCAATGTACTGAGTTGATGTCCATGGCACTTAGAGTTCTCCGCGCTTCGGTTAAACTAACTATAAATTACAACAAATTAGTAATGAAAACATCTAAAGTAATGTATTATTTATGATACTGTGGTGCTAAAATTCAGTTTTTGTTGTGGCTAAAGTGTGGCAATAGATGTGCTCTGTGTGGTTTGTTTATGCTTAATTCAATGGTTGAAGGCAAAGTTTTCATCAGTACTTAAATAACCTTCCAACTGGTTTGTTTTTAGTGCTTAATTTTTAAAAATTTTTATTTGCTGGGTCAGAGTGGAATGAGACAACTAGGCACGGCTGTTTGGATGGTGGCCGTTGGGCACAGCTGATTGAACTTTCAGCCTGTTTTGGCGACTGTGCTTCTTGGCGTTGGTGGGAAGCACACTCACACATGAACAGGGACACACACACACACACACACACACACACACACACTCACACACACACACACACACACACACACACGCAAGTGCAGAAAGTCATACATGCAGGTAGAGAAAGTGAGAGAGAGAGAGAGGGGAACATTACACTTTATTAATTAAACGCAATTAATATAAACACTTTCCTTCTCCCCAGACACATAAAGAGAAAGGTTCTCACAGATGCATAAACAGAGAGGAGAGTGAGAGAGAGAGAGAGAGAGAGAGAGAGAGAGGTGTAGGGGAGAAATTGGGAGAAAATAAGAGAAATATTGAAACATGAGAAATGTTAAGAGAAATGTCAAATAAGTCAGCATCAAATCAATGATTCCAAATAGCAGTGCCAAAATGGCTTTGCCAAAATAGCTATGCCGAAATAGCCATGCCAAAACAGTTCTTGGTCATCTACAGAAAGTGTGGTACTCATGGCCTTTGTAGACCCTCCAAGATTGCTGTTCCATTTTAAACTATTACCAGTCAACATCTGCATGGCAGGTATGAAGTGAGAATTCCAGGTGTGGTGCAGGTGGGGTGGAGGTGTAATGTTCTTGGGAAGAAGGTCTGAATGCAGTTGTAGTTAGTGCAAAATCTAAGGGCAGGTGGTGGACACAATATGGGTGATGAGAGAATGAAAGATGAAAGGTGTAGTCAATTTTGTCATTTGCCCTTTTAGAGGTCAATTAAATAAAGTACCAGTCATATATTGGGCTTGATGTAATTGTCTGAGCCTCTCAGAAAATTAAGTGTTTGTTTTAAAATTTGAGTTTACATAGATAGTATTTTACATAGGATATGGGCAGTTCCCATGAGCGCTATCTTTTGAATTTCTGCCATTTTGGGGTTTCCTGGTATCTGAGCTAGGTAGCAATCAGCCCCTTTTGCTATCATTCCTAGGATGTTGTTGTTGTGTTGTTGTTGTTGTTGTTATCATTTTACCGGGTATGATGGAAAGTGTCATCTGTCCACAGCCAGCAGACTAAGGTGACACTTATTTACTGGTCTTGCATCAAGAGCCCTGCAAAGAATTCTTGCAGTTCCAAGCAATGCTGATTTTTGTAGGTGTCCTACCTTCACACTTGCACCAATCTAGTGATATTATTATTATCATCATCATCATCATCATCATCATCATCATCATCATCATCATCATCATCATCATATCATCATCATTATTTTTAAGGGAATAAGATGGTAGAATTTTTAGTACACTAGACAAGATGCCTAACAGCATTTCTTCCAGGTTTATGCTCTGATTTCAAATGCCATCATGAGTGACTTTGCCTTTCATCAGCTGTCCTTAGTATAATTGACTATTTCCTTTTCCTTACAAATGTACAGCCTTGTACCTTTATAAGACACATCTATCACCATCTTTATTATACAAGACCAGACACTGTAACAGCTTAGGTTTCAAGGACCCACAGCTCTTCAAGGACCCACAGCTCTTCAAGGACTCACAGCTCTTCATGGACCCACAGCTCTTCAAGGACCCACAGCTCTTCAAAGACCCACAGCTCTTCAAGGACTCACAGCTCTTCAAGGACCCGCAGCTCTTCATGGATCCACAGCTCTTCAGAGACCTGTAGTGGGTGGAAGTAGGTGTCTTCAAACCAAAACTGGATCTTCTCCAGTCAAGAGTTCCAGACGAGCCTATATCACACGACAGGACACACAGATGAGGGCAGCAGCATCAAACTCCCTCATTCACCAAATGCCACATATATCAAAGGAGTTTTTCAAGTAGTGAAGGTGCAGCAAAAACTGATGGCAGTGCCCCAGCATGGCCTCAACTCTCAAACCGAAACTAGTTAAAGAGTCAAAGAGAATCATGTCAGAAATACATTAAGCAATTTCTTTCTTACATAAAACAAAAAAAAAAAAGAAAATGGCTACATGTTGCAAACATGTTTAATAATTGTCCAAGGTCAACAAATATTTGGTAAGAATGCATTACGTCTCTCTCTCTCTTCTCTCATAATATTTACACATTACGATATTGCTGCTTTCTGAATCATACCTCCAGGTAATCTGTCAATGTCTTTATATTAATGTTTGTGTATCACTGCCAGTTGTTCTAATTACAATCATTTGATAAACACTGTTTATATGGGTTTTTTTTTTAGCTCAACAGCAACAACAACTTAAGTCAGTGTAATTCCTTTGCTTTTCAGCTCTGCTCTTCTATGCAAACAGTCGCTCAATAATAATGCTATGCTGATTATTAACGATGATGGTTATGATGGTGGTGGTGGTGGTGGTGATGATGATGATGGTGGTGATGATGATGATGAGGATCATGATCATGATGATGGTGAGATTGTTGTCATTTCTGCCATGGAAAGTGATGTCAGGCTTGTATTGTCAACTTGATGGTGGTTTGTCCGTATGACTACTACTACTACTACTACTACTACTACCACCAACACCACCACCACCACTACTACTACTACTACTACTACTACTACTGCTGCTGCTGCTGCTACTGCTGCTACTACTACTACTACTACTACTACTACTACCACCAACACCACCACCACCACCACCACCACCACCACCACCACTACTACTACTACTTACTACTACTACTGCTGCTGCTGCTGCTACTGCTGCTACTGCTGCTACTGCTGCTACTACTACTACTTGCTGCTGCTGCTGCTGCTACTACTGCTGCTACTACTACTACTACTACTACTACTACTACCACCAACACCACCACCACCACCACCACACCACCACCACCACCACCACTACTACTACTACTACTTACTACTACTGCTGCTGCTGCTGCTACTGCTGCTACTGCTGCTACTGCTACTACTACTACTTGCTGCTGCTGCTGCTACTACTGCTACTACTGCTGCTACTACTACTACTACCACCAACACCACCACCACTACTACTACTACTACTACTACTACTACTACTGCTGCTGCTACTGCTGCTACTGCTGCTGCTGCTACTACCACCACTACTACTACTACTACTACTACTACTACTGCTGCTGCTACTGCTGCTACTGCTGCTGCTGCTACTACCACCACTACTACTACTACTACTACTACTGCTGCTGCTACTGCTGCTACTGCTGCTACTGCTGCTGCTGCTACTACCACCACCACCACCACCACCACCACCACCACTACTACTGTAGTCAACATTGTCTTCCACTTTTATCTGTCTGGGACTGACAAAGTAAAGTACTAATCTGGTCCTGGAGGTTAACGTACTCTACTCGCCCTCCCATCCCCCTCAGGATTGCTGGTTGAGTACCTAAATAAAGGACAGCAAGTGGATTGGCTGAATCATTAGAGCATAATGCAGAATTTCTGGTTCTTTACATTCTGAGTTCAAATCCAGATGAGGTCAGCTCTGGCTTTCATGCTACCTGGGTCAATGAAGTACCAGTCAAATACGGTGATAGTGGTGGTGGTGGGGGGTCAATATTATCAACTAACCTTCTTCCCCCTAACAAAATTGCTGGCCCATTTGAGCAACTGGGGGCCAATGTAATCAACTTAACCCCTGCCCTGAAATTTCTGGCCTTGTGCCAAAATTTGAAATCATCATCATCATCATCATCATCATCACCATCATCCTCATCATCATCATTATTATTAATGTGGTGAGGTGGCAGAATTGTTAGCATGGTGGACAAAATGCTGATTCTGAGTTCAAATGTCACCGAGGTTGATTTTTGCTTTTCATCCTTTTGGGGTCGATAAAACTGAAGTAATTGATTAGCCACTCCACCCCCTCCAAAATTTCAGGCCTTGTGCCAATAGTAGAAAGGTTTATTATTATCATTGTTATCATTGTTATTATCAAGGCAGTGTGCTGGCAGAATTGTTAGTATGCTGAATGAAATGCTTAGTGGAATTTTGTCCGTCTTTATGTTCTGAGTTCAAATTCCATTAAGGTTCATTTTGATTTTCATTATTTTGGGGGCCAATAAAATGAGTGCCAGTTGAGCACTGGGGTCAATGTAATCAACTTACTCCCTCCCACAAAATTCCAAGCCATGTGCTTATAATAGAAACGATTATTGTTATTATTATTATTATTATTATTATTATTATTATTATTATTATTATATTATTATTAATATTATTATTATTATTATTATTATTATTATTATTATTGTTATTATTAGGTGGCGAGCTGGCAGAATCATTAGCACACCAGGCGAAGTGCTAAGTGGTATTTCGCTTGTCGCTTTGTTCTGAGTTCAAATTCCACTTAGGTTGATTTTACCTTTCATCCTTTCAAGGTTGATGAAATAAGTACCAGTCAAGCACTGGGGTCAATGTAATCAACTTATCCCCTCCCCAAAAATTCTTGGCCAATTAGAAAGGATTATTATTATTATTATTATTATTATTATTACTATTATTATTATTTCCTTAGTCTTGTGTTTATCATATGCTTTCACTGCACAACAGAGCTGCAGTTCTCTTTGTCTTGAGAATATGGTAAGTTTTGTTTTTGCTTTTTTTTTTTTGTTTTTTGTGGGGTTTTTTCTATTATCAACAATACTCTATGTAATAAATGTGCAATACAGTTTTTATCTGAAAATAATGCTGTATC